>NC_043714.1:12381354-12480267 GCF_006229205.1 Suricata suricatta | reverse complement strand
TCTTAGTAACAACTAATGTTATTCGTTTGTACTCTACAATAATGATAATAAAGGCAATATGATACCTTCCAGCTAGAAACAGCATCCTATGTTAGTGTTTTCCACTCTGAGTTCTTACCAGATGTGCTTCCTATGAGAATATTCTCAGTTTCTACTCCAAATAGCTATTATTGGAATATTAGCAGTGATATTTATTAAAGTATGCCTTGCTCCATTTTTTTCTAACATATACCATGACTCCCAATTGATTCTAAGAAAGCAAATCTTAAGCTCTTAAGGGAAGCTCTTTCTGTGACTGATGGCTTAACCCAACTTTTGACGTTATTAATATATTCTTTTCAGAGAACATTACAAAGAGTGCAGGCAGCTGGGCCACGCTGGCCCTGGCTGCTGTTGCGGCGATAACCCTTCTTCCATTCAGCACACGAGTGAAAGAGCAGCCCTGTAATTTGGCGCCACCAGATGAGAAACATCAAGAGCTCTGAGGGGGCCTTTGTGCAGAAGTCTCTGGCTTCTGCCTGAGGCCTAGCAGTTTGTGGCTGGGTGATATTCAAATGCATTCATGAATTCAGAAAGCGAGAACCCGAACACTTTTGTTACAGAGGAAAAACTTAATTTACAAGGTTTCTACTGCATTGGTCTTTGTGGATATAGGCTGGATGCAAAAGAAAACACAAATCTATCCTCAACTTGACTGCATATATATAGGCATTCACATGAACCTGAACAGTCTGAGTGCCAAGAAAATACTTCCAAATTTCTAAACAAATAAAAGAATGCAATGTTTGTTTTTGCTTGAGAGTTAAGAGGTGTAATTATTAAGTTTCGAAATTGGGCCAAATCTGCAGAGGGAGGTGGGCAGAGCACTCCTTTGCTTCATAGTCTCCTTTTACACAAATACTGGAAGCAGCTATTTTTCTCTGTTGGGAAGAAATAGAGATATGAACGTTTCCCAATAATAATGCAATAGATTGAAATTTGGATTGAAGTTGTAAGACCTGAATTATAGTCTTGACTTTGTTCCTAAGCATTTTTATCTGAATAATTTATACCTCAATACCTTACAAAATGCATTCATGGGGTGACTTGGAATAAAAACTTGCATACAAAAGAACATGAGAGTTGAACAGGAAATCAGAAACAATAGAGTGAAAATTTCCATAACCTGGTTCATCTAACTCTGAGGCTCCTGGACACAAAGTGAAAAAGGGAAACATAATGAATGAACTTCAAAAGTTTCATTATCGACCAAAAAATAAAAAGGAAATTCTCTTTTTTATTTCATCTCCTGGCTCTAAATTTTAGAAAGATATTTTTTTCTTTTGGATCATTATATAAAAAGGTAAGAAGTTAGACTCTTTTTTGAAAATGTAAAAACTCTGGAGAAAGGTTAAAGGTATTTTATTGAATTACACTTGAGTGAAGGTAATTTCTTTGGACAGTTAATCCAAGTACTTAAAGTCAATTGCTTTTGAGGCTGTACCTTGACTGAAGAAGTCACCAAGTAGCTTCATGACCTCTCCCTGCCTCTCAGTAACACAGGAATTTTGATTAGATGAACTCTAAGTTTCCTTCTAACTCACAAGTTTGGTAATTTCTAGAATTAATTTCATTTAGACATTCTATTATTGTTATCATGCCATTCAAGCCCAGATGCCTGAAATGTGAGGATTCCCATCCCCTTCTTTTTGTCATCAAAGTAACATTATAAATATATTTGGAACCAAATTATGTGCTTTACAGTCAGAGACAGGGTATACCATAGTGCCTGAAAAAAGATGCCTGTTGAATTTATACATGAATGCAAATATTTCAAAGTTCCCACTATCATTGTTTTACCTTGTCTTTAAAGATCTCAGATTGATTAATGGTTAACAAGTAAGCTGTTTATGTGTCCTGTGAATTCTAAAATAATCAACACAAATCTTGCTGTAACCAATAGAAGTTCAAAGAGAAATCTAATAGCACCAAAGTATATGTGGCAATTTCTAGATAAATAAAAATGTCATTATTTTAATGGTTACTGAAGGAAAGTAGAATACGCCACCCCAAAATATGCCTCTTTGACACATTGATTATTTTGAGTTGTTTAAAAAAAAAGGCCCTTCAGGAAAGACACTGAAAATGGAGGACAAATTACTCTTTTGCAAGAAACATTGATATTTACAAGGGAAATCTCCATTTGTAGTGTCTACCTTTCTACACCAGGAAGAGAAGAATGACTCTAAATCTCTATAAACTTTTATCAATGCAGAAGACAAGGCCTTAAACCTGCATAACAACCTTACCTGTGTTCACAGTGCTTTTTCTGGTGACCTCCCATAACTGACTTCCCACTCTCAATGTCTTGTCTTGTCCGTAGCTGGAGAAGTTATTTAAACTGGTGGCTTGGGCCACTCTGAAGAGTTACCCAGTTTTCCTAGGTTTGTCCCCTGTACAAAGGCTGGTATCCTGGTTTTAAGCTTCCTTTTGTTTTTCTGCTGTTAATCCATCTTTTACTTCAGGGATGTTTCAGTCAAGAACCATGAAGGGTAGAGAAAAAATTATTTTTTTTCCCCTACAGGTCAAGAGGAACAAGGTTAGCGTTCTCACTTCCAAATGTGTTCTTCTCTGGTTTAATCTCCACACAGCTGTCAAACTGAATTTCTTAAAACATAAATTGGAACTTGCCTTCTTCTGCAGAAACTCTTCTGAACAGCTTCCTCTTGGGATAAAGGGAAAAAAAATCCATAGTCCTTCCTGTGGCCTGTGAGGTCCCGCCTGATGGGTTCCGAGCCACCTCCTTCTCACTCTCATCTTCTACAACCCCCTAGCCTGACTCATTAGGGTTCACTCGCTTGGGGTTTCAGTTTCCATGTGCTGCAATCACATCCTGACCCTGGAACCTCTAGCTACTCTCTGGAATGCTCTTCCCAGTGGTCTAATCACAGGAAGCTCCTTCTTATGCTTTGGTCCCTTCTTAATTGTCACCTGCTTGGAGGGGCCCTCCCTGACCACTCTTTATCAAGAGTTGATCCTAACTGTCTCAATTTCTGCTCATGTTGGTTCCTTTCATCCAAAATCATAATTGTTTTGTCTGTTGACTTGTTTTCTTCTATCTGTCCTACATAATAGAAGTTCCATGATGGCAGATCTGTAAGATCCTGTTTACTGTTGCATTTCAAGCACTAAGTAAACTCTTATTTAGTGCATAACTAAAGAATGGTTACATGATATAACTGCCATATTAACACTATAATCAAATTCAATTCATCATCATTTTTCCCATATGTTTTCCTATTTCAAATCCTCAGCATGAATATACAGTGCTGCACAAACTACAAAATTCCACAGTTTTCTTGTCATAAAATGGGATGACCTCTACAAGGACATAATGCTATTTTCACAAACTACCAAAGTTAACAAGGTTTTATGGCTGCTCCAAACTAATGTCTATCAGAGCAGGTCAGAATTAGCAACCACATCATTGGCAGAGAATCAAATAACATATATCAAAAGATACTGCATATATGCTTTGTCAGAGAAGCCACTGGGCAAAGAATTGGTGTGAAAAGTTCTTTCGCATTTCCCTATTAAATCAATTCCCAGATTTTCCTGTAAAGAATACATTTTAACAATAAATTCTTGTGCAACTGTGACCCACAAGAATCTTTGTCCTCTGCCTCTTCTAGACAGTTGATTTTCAAACTACAGATTATAAAATCAAACTGTAGTTGTGAGATCAATTCAGGGGACAATGTCTAAATGGTAAATAATACAACAGAAAAAATAGAAGAGAATGGAAAATATCAAAGTACACTGAAAGTACAGAAGTAGTGTAACTGTTATTTGAAGAAACTTAGTGTGTGTGTGTGATGCAAGTTTATTTTGGGTCACAATGTAAATCATAGGTTCCAATTAAAAACAAGTTGAAAACCTCTACACTAGATAGTAAGAGAGATCAAACAAGAGCTAGTGATAACTTGTAAAACACATGCATATATCCAGATTTATTATACTCCTATAAGGGTACTAATGGGGTTTGGGGCACTCTACCCCAAAATATGGCATTTAGCACATTAAGTTGAAGGAGTTATCAAAATCAGCAGGAGCAGAAGGTCAGCGTAACCCTCTTCCCTGAATCAGGTCCTAAAACTTACGTCAGAGGTGCCCTTCTCTATTCCAGGGGGAAAAAAAGTCCTTATCCTAACAAAAAAACCTTGCTGAATTTCTCCCAGTTTACTACACTAACCTCATTTCTACATGACTGTCTACTCTTCATTAAACATAGAAAAAAAACATTCGGGTCTGTTTCTTTAGGTCTTCATTTCCTTATGAAGGCTCCTATGTCATGTAAAACTCACATTAAATAGATCTATATGCATTTTTCCTGTTACCTTCCTTTGACAGTTTATTTTTTAAAATTTTTTAATTTAAGTTTTAAAATTTATTTTTGAGAGACAGAGAGAGACAGTGCGAGCAGGGGAGGGTCAGAGAGAGAGGGAGATATAGGATCTGAGGCAAGCTCCAGGCTCTGAGCTGTCAGCACAGAGCTCGATGCAGGGCTCGAACCCACAGACTGTGAGATGATGACCTGAGTTGAAGCTGGATGCTTAACCGACTGAGCCACCCAGGCTCCCCGCTTTGACAGTTTAATTTTCAGACCCAGCCAGGGACTCTGAGAGAGTCAAGAAAAACTTTTTCCTCTCCAAAGTATTCACAGACTTTGTCCCTGTGAAGAATACATTTCATTCTCCCTTGTGTTTTAGATCATTGTTTTTGTATCGGTGCCCAATTATAATGTAAAATTTTGAAGGTAGGAAGATGTCACCTATCAGTGAATTGAATTAAAGCCATGCATCATGTTGGATTAAATATGGCCACAAGCTATCTGACACTCTTTGCATTAAGAGGGTCCATTCCATGAAGAAACCTGTCTTTTCCTGTACAGTCTGGGAGGGGTAGTCTATGATTGCATTGACCAACGAAAACGGCAGAAATGATGGTGTGGCACACATTTCTGGGCTTAAACTTTACAAGGCTGGCAGCTTGCCTTTCCTGTCTCTTGGAGGGCTCACTTTTGGAGCCTGATTGCATGACAGAATCTGGACTACCATCCTAGAGAAACCGTGAGAGAGGTTGTATCTACCTAGAGAAGGAAGGAAGGCCTACTGAGCTCATCTTTCTAGCTGTCTTCATGGAAGTAAAAGGCATGTGTGGAGCCTTCTTGGGTCTATAGTTAAGCATTGACAAACTGTCACCCACACGCAGCCAATTAATTTTGTAAATAAAACTTTATTAGAACCACAGTCATTGATTACAGATTGGCTGTAGCTACTTGCCCATTACAACCTTAGGGCTGACTAGCTGTCATAGACAGTATGCCCCAGAAAGCCTGAACTATCTACTATCTGCCCCTTCACAAAAAGTTTGAAGACCTCAGCTCTAGCCCCCTCCAAAAGACTGCAAATGATGCTAGCTAGAGCAGAATAATCTCTCAGCCAAGCTCTGCTTATATTTCTAATCTTCAAAAATCACAGATTCTGATAAAATGGTGATTATTTTAAGCTGTTTGTTTGAGGGGAGATTTTTTTTTTATGCAACAGTAGAAAACTGGCACATAGTTCATTACCTGGAAGTGTGGGGTATTAACTCTGTGACATGTGTCAATGGCTTTGGAATCAGGCAATGGACACAAGCTGAAAGGGCCTCACAGAGCCTGTTAATGGAAAGAAGAACTTTAAAGAAACTGTT
Source organism: Suricata suricatta (assembly GCF_006229205.1). Taxonomy (NCBI): domain Eukaryota; kingdom Metazoa; phylum Chordata; class Mammalia; order Carnivora; family Herpestidae; genus Suricata; species Suricata suricatta. The sequence continues at coordinate 12,474,534 of NC_043714.1, read as the reverse complement.
AGTCAAAGCTGCCAGAGCCTTGAAAAGACCATTGTTGAAGGCTTGAGAGACAGTAAAAATATGCTGTTGGAAGCTGGACAATATGGGATACTTTTGCTGTATTGGCTGAAAACTTGGCATGAGTGTTGCATGTGATAATGGAGAAAATGGAAAAGGAACCTAATGAATTTGTGAACTTGGCAGACAAGATTAACAGGTGGAACGGAGGAAGTGCCAAAGGTGAAATACAAGAAGAGATGAACTAAAGGAGGGACAATTGAGTTGGTGAGCAGATTTAGAGGAAATACAAAGGAGCCAGGGAAGACTGGGTATGCAAAAGAACGCCGTTTCTCATCCCGGTCTGCTCCGGCAATGGACTTGCCAAGTCAGAAAGGGCCTCAAGATAAAGGCTAAATCCAGGCTACTACCTATAAAACTGGCCACAGGGTAAATAATATCAAGGGCTTCTAAGAATTTTAAGTTGTACATCTAACACACTCTCTGCCAGAAGAGAGGGCCACTGTGCATTTTAAGATATGATTGGTAAACCCTTTCAACTAGACAAAACAGCTCCTTGTATAATTTTCCCAGAATACCCTACATTTTAAGGATTACATTAGAAACAATGCATGTGTGGCTTTTGTTTGGTGGACTGGATTATCTGATAGAAGCTCCATAAACTATTTATGGAAAAAGAGGGTCGACTCTAAGACAGAACCAAGAGCCACTGCAATAGCTTCTAGGGAGGACCAGACCCTAATCAAGGAACCAGTGACCTGAATCTTGTTAGATTTCTAAATTAATGTAGAACAGTAATTGCTACGTGCTTCTCATTTTCTCCTTTTTGAAGAGTAGAACTGAGGGTTATCCTATCCCTACCTGACCATTATATATTGGAAGAAGGACGGATAAACTCTCCCAATAGTTCACATGCCTTCAGATTGAGAGGAATCATACTCAAAGAGCTCCATGCACCCATGGCTTTGATTTAATCATCAGCTTTTTAAATTCAAGGCGATTGTTAAAATGAGGTGGACTTTTTTTTTAATGTGGAAGGAATGTAAGTCATCTGTGGCCAGAAAGTAGACAGCAGTCCTTCTGTAAAGGGTCATCCCTCTCTCCCTTAAACCTGGGGGTGCTCTGAGATTATCTGACCAAAAGAATACGGCAGAAGCTTTACTGATCCAATTTTCGGACCTGGTCCTTAAAAGACTAAAAGTTTCTTGTTCCTATCTCTTGGGTTATTTACTCTTGGAGCCTTGAATTGCCATATAAACCTTTACAGAGAACATGTGGAAAGGTCCCGAATTGACAGCCTCCTAGCTGTGAATATAAGTCTTTGACCCTTTGGCAGAGTCACTAGCTGGATATCATCATTGATATCACATGGAGAAGAACTGCCCAGCCAAATCCTGTCCAAGTTTTGATCCACAAAATCTTGAGATACAATAAAATGGTTGTAGTTTTAAGGCACTATGTTCTGGGGTAATTTGTTATACAGCAATAGAATAAATACACATTTCATACTGATACTAAAAAACCACACATTTTCAATATACCTAATCTCCTAAATCATTGAGCTGGGGAAAGTATGGTCTCTGTTATGGGCTGAATTAAGTCTCCCAGAAAGATATGTAGAAGTCCAAACTCCCAGAACTTGTGAATCTGACCTTATTTAGAAACCAGGTCTTTGCAGACACAATCAAATCCTGGATAAGCCACACTACATTAAGGTGTGCCTTAATCCAATAATTGTCACCCTTATAATAAGACAGAAATTGAGACCCACAGATACAGGGTAGAAGGCCACATTCAGATGGACGCAGAGATTGGAAGGATGGACCTGTAAGTCAGGGAGCACCAAGGGCGGCTGGGAGCCACTAGAAGAAAAGAACAAACCCTCCCCTAGAGACTTCAGTGAGGAAGCCCCGCCCACATCTTGGTCTGGGACTTCTAGCTTCCAGAACTATGAGAGAATACATTTCTGTTATTTTAAGACACTTGGTTTGTGATTCTTTTTATTGCATCGCTGGGTGGCTAACACCATCTCCTACAAAGGGTGGCACAGACTGGAACTTATATGTCTGTTACAAACACTACTGATAATACACAACACATCTTCTGGAAGATTACCGATACTGGCTAATAATCCTCACGGGGCCCTGCACTTGTAAGCCCCACGTATTTAAGATGGTTCTCCACAGTGTGCCAATGCTCTTTTTTGATGCTGATTCTTGGAGTCATAAGACTGGACTATTCCAGGTCTCCAGTTCTCCTGGTCCCTCAAATCCACTTAATGGCTTATAGACTTTACACCTGAATAAAGGCCAGAGCCATAAAAAAGGATTAAAAAATCCAATGAGGCAACGCCATTACTTGCCAGCAGTTTGGAGATAGATAACTGTAATTATACTCTAAAATGGGATTTAGAAGTTTTCTGCGGCTTTTAGTTACTCTTTCATAATACTTTCAGATAATGATATTTCGGCCCAAAGCCATAGGTAAAGCATTTAATGATATACATTTGTGTCTCTATCAATATTTCAGAGTAGCTATCACTCTAAAAACAGGAGGGAGGTTTTCACTGCTTCTTTTTACTGTAAGATAACATGTATACAAGAAAAAATGATACATCAGGTTGCTGCTCAGTAAATCCTCTTCCAAAGTGGTTGTTTACATCTGACTTCAGGAAAAGACCAGATAAATGTGACTATCACAAGATTTCAGTAACAGTATCACAGTATTTCTTATTTGACATTAAACCTAACTTAAGTAGCTCCTGGTACACCTCTGCAGAATGCAGAATTATTGCCTTTTTGTTATTAAAAATGCATGTCATATTTCCAGATTGCATTCATTTGGCCAATGGGACATGCACTATAATAAGCTAGTACCAGATTCACCTGGGCTATAAAAATAAATAATAACTACATGATAATCTTTTGATGTATGGCCAAGAATCATTTAATTTCTGGAGTCATAAAAAGGTGAAATGAACCACAAGTTCAAAAATGCCAGTGAGTACTTGAAGGAAATATCCTTTAGAGACAAGTAACTCCAGCTTTTCTATGCAATAAAAATATTTATTTCTTACGGGAAAGGTTGATGGTAACATGATGTATTTCTAGGCCAGCATAATGGAAAACCTGAAAATATTTTTCAGTATTAGTTTACGCTTTTTTAAAAGCTATGTTATAAGCTGCACAAGGAAAAACCTGTACAAAGATACTAATACACAAAGACAGACACAAGGCCGTGATGCCATCCCAAGTGCAAGGAATGACATGGACCTGGATGTGGCAGCTCATTCCTAGGTTTGCAGGATCGCTAGCCAACGAACCTTCTCAGGCTTCGTGCTCCTTATATGCAGAATGAAATGATATTATTACCTAAATCACTGAATTATTATGATGAAAACTTTTTAAAGGGCATGGAAATTTTCCTTGGAACTTCAAAGCATTATGCAGATGTTACGTTATTCATGAGTCTAATTGGGAAAGTACCTCCGAATTACAACTGTTCACATACGTTCTCTCTAGCTTGAGGCTCTAGAACGGAGGGTTCAGTCTGGTTTGTGCTTACTTAATTCCTCGCCATGCTGAGTTTTTGTTTGTACTCACAACATAAACTCCGAGTGCACCAAACAGGTTAGTTGTCTACAGTGGCTATTTAGAATAAGAACAGTAAGCCCTGCTGAAGTCTAAAGCATAAGCTGTTGAAACATTCTTACTGACCTTTAGCAAAATCTGTTAAGCAGATACAAGGGGTTAAGGATGTAATGGACAAAAAAAAAATTTTCTTATTTCTGAAGCATTTATGATTTCACATGTTCCTTTTTCAAAGTCTTTTTAACACCCTGACAGAGGGTCCATTGAAGTTTCAGCTGTGGTGCAGACAGGTTGAAGGGCGTACAAGTAAAAAGGCTTGCTATTAGAACCGAAGTGGGAAGCACTCCCAAATTGTCCCCTTCCAATTCATATCATGATCCGTCAGAGCCCAGGCCATCCGGCTGGGGAGATCCCCCTGGCTTCAAAGAATGCTCAGGAAAGACAACAATTGAATCATACCTGAAATAGTTACACATGAGAAAATAATCCTTTTTTTTATCATTCTAAAAATACTTGTATAAAGCACTGCTTAATTGGTCTTTCACAAAGGTGAAGATGCACAATAACCTACCAGTGCTGGAACTATGAGTTAGTTGTTGAAAGTTGAGTTGGGAGATGTTTGCCCCTAAGGCTCAAGAATTCATTTTCTGGCTCATTCAGGATAAAAATCTAACTCATTCCTACAGCTGCTAAGAAAAGGCTTACTCAAGCTTTCCCAACTCAGAAAGAAGAACTAAGACTTCATATGCTTAGTGCTTTCTTCTTTGGATTGTATCCTTCAGTAAAAGAAGTGGAATATTTGAACGTGATGTTCTTCCTAGCCACTCAGCCATTTCATAGATGTTTATCGTCTACTGTATGTTAGATGCTGTGCTGATGGCACCTCGCCCATGAGGGTGGTTCCTGCCTCTAAGGAGTTCCACCAGCCAGTAGGGGACACTGCCATGTGGACCACAAAGTGGATGAAAGGCAGCCTAGATGGGAATCAGAGATGTGAGCTTAGGAATGCAAGGAGAGGTGACACATAAGCTGAAGTCCTCCATAACCATGCTGGACTCAGCTGGGGAGGGGAGGAAAGGCGATCCGTCGGAGGTGAGATCAGGCTGGAAGGGGAGATACAGGCCCCCAGGCCCCTGGAGTTTATCAGGCTGCGCACAGGGCTTTGGAAGGGGAAGAAAGAGTGGGACAAGAGAAGGCTAGAGGAGTGAACAATGGGATTTGTGTCCAACCCGAGACTGGACTGTGACCAGCGGTAGAGGGAAAAGTAAAACACGTCTGAGCAAGGAGGAGAGCGTTCACGTTAGCGAGCATGCGTGCATGTGTGCACACACGTGTGTGTGATTGTGTATGCATGTGTGTGTGTGTGTTTTAATGGCCTTAGCAAGAGCACAGAGAATTAAAGAAGGTACAGCAAGGGGCAGAACTGTTAGCAAGTCATCATGATAACTGAGGGAAGGGGTATTAGGGTTTCCCTAACACTACTTAGTAATGTGGGGAAAGAAGGGAAGGGACAAACTAAAAAGGAATGTTTCAGGCATTAAAAAAAAAATCTGGCTGCAAAGTGGATACACTTGCAAGGAAAAGGGAGCTGTTTCCAGTGATTCACAGGTTTCCTCTTGGGCAGCTGGGTCTTTACTGGTGCCATCACTGAGATAGCTGTTCTGGAAGAGGAGCCCATGCGAGGTTTCCTGGCTCTTAGTATGGAAACTGAAAGACAAATATGCCCTGATTATATATGTTGGCTTCAAATTCTGCCAATTGTAACCTCTTAACAGGCCACCCATCCGACCTTCTTTCGTCCCCTGCTCTCCCCTCCTTTGGGCTCCCACCACGTTTCTGGTTATTGTGCCAGAACCTCTGGGCCTCTGGACTTGCTCTGCCTGGTCCTCTCTGCCATAGCCAAGGTCCTGCCTCAAGATCTTCCGAGGCTGTCCTCGAACTTTAGGACAGGAATCAAACTCCTCCCTGTGGCTTCCACACTTGTCCTCAAGCTCCGTCCTCGCCTCTCCGCCCTCATTTGTCGCTGCTCCCCATGCCCGAGGGAAGCCTCTCCCTGGGAACTCCTATGCTTGCTCCTGCCTGCTGGCCCTGCGCGTGTGGAACACGGTGCCTCTGCTTCTCCAGGCTTCCTCCGGCTTCCTCCTCCTCCTCCTCTCAACCTCAGATCACACATCAGCTCTTCAGCTGCTTCTGGCCTCCAAGACCACGAGGTACAGCTTCTGTGGGCTGTCACTGTTAGCGGTAAATCAGCACATCACTAGTTTTGCTGAAGTAGAAGCTTCTTGAAGGCAAAGATAGTATCTTGTTCATCTGTGTGCCTCTCAATTGCTTTATTTATTGCTGTGTGAAAAACTATCCTATATGTCTCAAGGTAGGAGAACAGACATTTAGTTATCTCACAGTGTCTGCAAGTCAGGCATTCTAGAGAGAGCAGCTTTTCTACATGGGGCTTGTACATGGCCCCTCACGAGGCTGTGACCCCGGTGTCAGTGGGGGCTTCAGTCCTTTGCAACTTGACTGGGTTTGAGGATCCACTTGGCGGGACTCCGCATGACTGTCGGTGGAGACTAAGGTCTCTCACCACATGGGACCCTCCACGGAGCTGCTATCGACATGGTTTCCCGGACAGGGTGATCGAAGAGATTATGAGGCCCAAGCAGAAGCTAGAGTTTTTACTATCCCATCTCAGAAGTGACGTGCCGTGATTTCTGTGACGTTCTGTTAGTCACACAGGGCAATTCTGGTGCGGTGTGGCAGGGGACTACACCTGGCCTTTGTAGCAGGAGGCAGGAATCACTGGGGAGCTCCACGTCTCCTGTGCATAACAGTGCAATTAGCCCTAGAAATCCTAATGGAGATCTGAGAATTAACTAGTAAATCAGTGAATAATAAAAGGTAAACACGTTTATGCAAAGTTTAGGGTTAATTACTCTGGAGAATTTGAAGAAGTGAAAGATGGGTTAATTATCCTTTAGATACATTCTTTTGGCTAAAATAAAACATACCCTAATCGGTGGATGGTTAAAGTCTTCTTTTGCATAAGGTATCTGCAGCAATGTGGACTGGCTTAATATAGCCTATGGAGATTTATTCCCAGAAGGTTGAGCACACAGGAAAGCTCTGAGATCATATCTACATCATCTCTTTACATCTTGAAAAGAAAGAAATGTATACTGCTACCCACAGATTCTCATGCTCTACTTGTATCAAGACTTGCCTCATGATGGGTATTTTTGATACACTTAAGCTGATTAAAAAGCAAAGGAAAACAATGTCTGAAATAGCAGGTCCATTAAGCAAGGAAATGAGAACCATAAACAATGTAAAGGATAGTAAAATATTTTACCTTTCGTTGGACTTGTGAATTCTGTAGAAGGTAATGCTGAGCTTAGCATGATGTAATTCAAAAGCTGAATTATGATAATAATAGGTTTGTCTACTGACACTATTTTCTAGCTATTCTGCATTAAATGTCATTTAACTGTTCTAATAAATTTTTAGCCCAGAGGAAACATTGATGAGCATTTCTCTACCTGCTTATGAATAAAATAAGCTGTATGGGTAATAATAGATGGACCAATATACAATGCAACATTGTAATATGATGGTAATGTACTAAGAACTGAGTCAGTAAGAAAAAAATCATGATTAAGTTAATTGCTTTAAAATAACAAGTATTCAAAACAGAAAGTTATGCAAGGGAAACTATAAAACATTGCTGAAAGAAATGAGAGAAGACAAATAAATGGAAAGATGTCCCATGTCCATGAATTGGGAGAGTTAATGTTATCACACTGTCAATATTACCCAAAGTGACCTACCGATTCAATGTAATCTTTATCAAAATCCCAATGACTTTTTTCTTTTGCAAAAATAAAAAAAAAACCCATACTAAAATTCATTGAGAATCTGAGAAGACCTTGAATAGCCAAAGCAATCTTAAAAAAGAACCAAGATGGGGCACCTGGATGGCTCAGTCAGCTGAGAGTTGGATTCTTGATTTTGGCTCAGGTCATGATCTCATGCTTGTGAGATTGAGCATTGGATGCCTTGTGTCAGGCTCCACACTGGGCATGGAGTCTGCTTACTATTCTCTCCCTCCTTCTCCCTCTGTTTCTCCCCTGCTTGCTCTTTCTCTCTCTCCTTTCAAAATTAAAAAAAAAAAAAAGGACAAAGTTGAAGTACTCATACTTCCTGATTTCAAAACTTACTTCAAACCTACCGTTATCAAAATAGTGTGGTAATAGCCTAAGGACAGGTATATAGAGAAACAGAATAAAAGAGAATCCAAAAACAGACTCTTACATATATGGTCAAATGATTTTCAATAAAGGTGCCAAGCCCATATAAAAAGACAGTCTTTTCAAATATACTGCTGGATAAACTGGATATCCACATACAAAAGAATGAAGTTGAACCCTCATATAACTCCATATACAAAAATTAACTCAAACAGATCAAAGACATGAGTACCTGGCTGTCTCAGAACAGAATGAGACTCTTGATCTGGGGGTTGTAAATTCGAGGCCCACATTGAATATAGAAATTACTTTTAAAAAATATGTTAAAAATGGATCAAAGACCTAAATTTAAGAGCTGAAAGTACAAAATCTTAACAGAAAACATGGAACAAAGCTGTTGTGAATTTGGATTTATCAATGATTTCTCAGATATGACACCAAGACACAGGCAACTGAATGAAAACTGATAAATCTGGCCTCATGAAAATTTAAAACTTTTGTGCACCAAAGGACATGATTAACAGCATGAAAAGGAAATCCACAAAGTGGGAGAAAATATTTGCAAACCAAATATCTGATAAGGGATTGATATCTAGAATATATAGAGAACTCATAAAGCTCAACAACAAAAAAAACAAACAACCCAATACAAAAACAAGCAAAGAGTTTAAAGACTTTCCCCCAAAGAAGTTATACAAAGGCCATCGAGCCATGGAAAGATGTTCAACATGACTCATCATCAGGGAAATGCAAATCAAAACCACAATAAGATATCACCTCACATCTATTAGGATGGCTGCTAAAGAAAGAAGGAAGGAAGGAAAAAAGAAAACAAAAGAACACAGAAAACAAGTGTTGGCCAAAACGTGGAGAAACTGGGACCCTCGTGGACTGTTGGTAGAAAAGTAAGATGGTGTGGCTACTTGAAAAACAAGCTGATAGTTCCTTAAAATATTTAAAATAAATTTGCCATATGACCCAGTAATTCTACTTTTAGTTATATACCCCAAAACAACTGAAAGCCAGGTCTCAAAGAGGTATTTGTGTACCTGTTCACTGCAGCCTTATTCACTATAGTTTAAGCATAGACTCAATCCACGTGTCAAATGACAGATGAATGTATAAACAGAATGTGGTGTGTACATATAATGGAATATTATTCAGCTTTTAAAAGGAAGGAGGTTGTAACATATGCTACTACATGGATAAAACTTGAGGACATTATTCTAAATGAAATAAGCCTGTCACAAAAAGACAAATACTGTATCGTTCCACTTATAAGAGATACCTAGAGTAGTTAAAATCATAGAGACAAAAAATGAAAAGGTGATTGCAAAGGTAATCTGGGCGAGTGGAGAATTATTGCTTCAGTTTTCCAAGACAGAAAGAGCTCTGGGGGTAGATGGTTACATAAAAATATAAATGTATTTAATACCACTGACCTACACATTGAAAATGGTTAAGATAGTAAATTTCACATTATGTATATTTTGCCACATTAAAAAAAATTTTAAATATCTAGAAAGAATGAGAAAAAGGCAATAGGTGAGAATCTGTATTGTGATGGAAATGCCTGGTTGTTGACTTCAACAACATCAACAACTTGGTTGTGATATTGTACTATAGTTTTGCAGGATGTTACCATTGGAGGAATCTGGGTAAAATATACATGGGACTCTACGTATTATTTCTTACAATTGCACACGAATCTACAATGATCTCATAATAAAAATGTTGTTATGTTAATATACACATGTCTGATCTAATTTTCACTCATTCATTCAACAAGTATTTATTCAGGACCCATAATGTGCTGGTGCCTACGGATCTTACATTATTATTTAAACAAATTATAGTTATTTGGTGAAGACTAAATTCCCACAACTGCCCTACAAGGTACGGGCACAGATAATACAGCAATGCTGTATTTAATAAACTATATTTTGTGTTCAGGAAATAAATTGCATAATAGAGGATAAAGTACTGAGAGGCTGCAATATATATAATGAGTCATGCATCAGCAATCTTTTCTAAGATATTAAAAGTACATACATTGAGGGTATTTTGGAACCAATTCCATCTGAATTCATTTTCATGGGAAAGCTAGAATACTCGTTATATTCTATATACTTTAATAACTAGGGGGCTAGGGGAGGAGGAAACAGTGCAAGATGACATTTTGTTTTATATTGAATCTTTTTTTCTAGACCAGTAAAGGATATAAAGGTCCAAGATGCCCAAGCTTGCAGCCAAGAGAGAGAATAACCAATCTGCTACTTTAGACGATCAGCAGAATGGAAAGCTACATTTCATTTTCACAGGTGGGATGCTGTGACTTATCAAACTGTTAATCTTCAGAGATTCCATTCTTTTACTAGGGAGCAGTCAAAATGGTTTAAATGTGTCTTGTTCTGTTGACTGGTTGGGAATTTAGTGCTTTCTTTCTGCTTTTCCTGGCTTTTTTTTTTTTTTTTTTGGCTTAACATGAGGCCATTTAAAAGAGACTGGCACTTAAAGTTTTAGATCTCTTGGTAATGAATGTTTCCTAAAAAGAATGCATTATAATGCAACATTGTGTGTCAGCTCAGACTAAGAAGAAAAAATAATGCATTACATAACAGTTGACAAACTAGCCCTATCTCCAATATACATGCTATTACTTCAACACACTTGTTTGTTACCAAATCAATCTCGGTTTTTAATTACTGGTAGAAAGGTCAGTTTGAATTTGTGAGAGGAGAGGATTAATCAGATTTTTAATGAATTTTCTTATTCATAAGTATATTTTTTAGATTATAAAAGTTTAGAATGCCAAAGATTCCATTTAGAGATCCAACTGAATCGGTTTAATAAAGGTTTACAGCCTTTGTTTTTGGAGGAATATCAGGTTTATAGAAATATGGGCAGCAATTGGAGTTCTCCTGCTTACTTTCACTTTCCCCCACCATTTTCTCTACTACTAAAATCTTTCATTAGTGTGCTATGCTTGTCACAATGGATGAATATGTATTGATGCTTTACAGTTAAAGTCTGTGGTTTATATTAGAGATCACTCCTGATGTACAATCTATGAGTTTTGACACATGTCTGAAGACGTTATAATATTATACTGACTAGTTTTATTGCCCTAAAGATCCCATGCTCCACCTACCCACCCCTTCCTCCCAACCCCCAAACTCTCGAAACCACTGATCCTTTTTCCTACATCCATAGTTTTGCCTCATCTGAAATGTCATATAGTTGGAATCACATAGTTTGTAGCCCTTACAAATTGGCTTCTTTCACTCAGCAATAGGTACTTAAGATTCTTCTACGTCTTTAGTGCTTTAATGGCCCATTTGTTTATTGCTAAGTAATACTCCATTGTACAGATGTGATATAGTTTGTTCATCAGTTTGCCTAAAGAAATTGGTTACTTGGTTACTTCCAAGTTTTGGAAATTAAGAACAAGCATTAAGAATAGTGCTATCAGCATTTGTGTGTAGGTTTTTGTGTGTACATAAGTTTTTAACTCATTTGGTTAAGTACCAAGGACCATAATGGCTGAGTCATATAATAAGAATATGTTTAGTTTTGTCTTTCAAAGCAACTGTACCATTTTGCATTCCCATGAAAGCTTGTGTTCCACATCCTCCTAAGCATTTCATGTTGTCACTGTTTTGGATTTAGTCATTCTAATAGATGTGTAGTCTTCCTTTAATTTTTTAAATTGAAGTAGAATTGACATACAGTGTTATATTAGTGTTATGCATACAATGTATTGATTGGACAACTGTATACATTACTCAATCATCATTATCATAAGTACAGTCCCCACATGTTACCATACAACATTAGCATATTATTGAGTATATTCCCTATGCTGTACTTTTGGTCTCCTTGACTTACCCATTTTAAAATTGGAAATTTGTACCTCTTAATCCCTTTTATCTGTTTTGCTCATTCCTTCATCTTTCTTCCCTCCAGCAACTACCAGTTTGTTCTCTGTATTCAAGAGTTTGTTTGTTCATTTTGTTTTTTTAGAGTCCACATATAAGTGAAGTCATATGGTATTTATCTTTATCTGTCTGACTTACTTAATGCAGTAGACTGTCTCGGTCCATACATATTGTCACAAATGGCAAGATATCATGTTTTTATTGTTGACTAATATTCCACCATATGCATATACAACCTCCCCTTTTTTTTTAAGAGAGAGAGAGTGCAAGCATAAGTGGGGGAGGGACAGAGAGAGGACAGAGAGAGAGGGAGAGAGAGAATCCCAAGCAGGCTCCATCCCCAGTGAGGAGCCCAATGCGGGGTTCAATCCCACAACCATGAAATAAGGACCTGAGTCAAAATCAAGGGTCAGCCAACCAAATGAGCCACCCAGACGCTCCTACATATACAGCTTTCCCGTATCCACCCATCTATTCGACGGACATTTAAGTTGCTTCCATTTCTTGGCTATTACAAATAATGCTGCAATAAACATAGGGATGTGTATATCTTTTTTAATTAGAGTCTTCATTTTCTTTCAGTAAATAGCTAGTAGTGAATTACTGAAACATAAGGTATTTATTTCTATTTTTAATTTTTTGAGGAACCATTATACTGTTTTCCCTCCACTGGCTGCACCAATCACATTCTCACCAATGTGGACAGGGTTCGCTTTTCTCCACATTCTTGTCAACATTTTCTTGTCTTCTTAATATGAAGTATTCTGACTCGGGTGAGGTGGCATCTTGGTATGGTTTTGATCTGCATTTCCCTGATGATTAGTGATGTTGGGCATCTTTTCATGTGTCTGTTGGCCATCTGGATGTCTTCTTTGGAAAAATGTCTTCTCAAGTCCTCTTCCCATTTTTCATCAGATTCTTTGGGTTTTGTTTATATATGTACGTGTGTGTGTGTGTGTGTGTGTGTGTGTGTGTGTGTGTGTGTGTTGAGTTGTATAAGCTCTTTATATTTTTTGGACATTAACCTATTATCAAATACATCATTTGCAAATATTTTCTCCCATTCACTGGGTTGCTTTTTGTTTTGTAGGCGATTTCTGTTTCTGTGTGAATGGTTTTATTTTGATATAGTCCCAATAGATAGATATAGTTTAACTTTGCTTTTATTTTCCTTTCCTGAGGAGACATATCCATAAATATAGTGCTAAGAGCAATGCCCAAAAGATTACTTCCTATGTTTTCTTTTAGGAGTTTTATGGTTTTAATGGTTTCAGGGCTCACATTTAGGTCTTTAATCTATTTTGAGTTTATTTTTGTGTATGGTGTAAGAAAGTGGTCCAATTTCTTTCTTGTTTTCTTTATTTTTTTTTTGAATGTAGCTGTCCAATTTTTCCAGCACCATTTATTAAGGAGATTATCTTATCTCCATTGTATATTTTTGCCTCTTTTGTCATAGATGAATTGACCATAGAGTTGTGGCTTTATTTCTGGGCTCTCTCTCCTATTCCATTGATTTATGCATTTGTTTTGTGCTTGGGTCTTACTGTTTTGATTACTACAGCTTTGTGGGATTGTGGTACCTCCAGCTTTGTTCTTCTTTCTCAAGATTTCTTTGCCTATTCAGCGTCTTTTGTGGTTCCATACAAATTTTAGGATTATTTGTTCTAGTTCTGTGTGAAAACTGCTATTGGTATTTTGATGTTGCATTAAATATTTGATTTTGCATTAAATCTATAGTATGTATGTATGGGTAGTATGTACATTTTAACAACATTAATTCTTCCAGTCCATGAGCATAGAAGATCTTCCCATTTGTTCATCTCATTTTCAACTTCTTTCATCAATGTCTTATAGTTTCCAGAGCATAGATCTTTCACCTGTTTAGCTAAATTTATATAGGCATGTCATTTTAATGTGAAATTTCTTGACATCTTATGACACTGAGAATCTTTTTATATGCTTGTGGCTATCTTTATAACATCTTTGGTGAGGTGTCTATTCAGAGATCTTGGCCTTTGTAAAATTGGATCATTTGCTTTCTTATTGTTGAGTTTTAAGAGCCCTTCATATATTTAGATAACAATTCTTTGTGATATATATATTTTGTAAAAGTTTTCTCCCCATCGATGACATGATCCATTTTTAATAGCTTAACTAATTTCCTCATTTACCTTTATATGGCCTTCAAAACTTATAATAGGTCCATGATACAGTATTCATTTAGCAAGTATTTGCAGATGCCTATTTAGAGTGCTTTCTCCCTATAATATGGGTTTGTAGAAAAAAAATAACTGTTTTGAAATATTCAAATAATCTGCAGTAATTACTGGCAATAATTGCTAATATATTTTCATCCACCCTCCCAAAACAATATTTGAATTTGCTTATAACAGAAGGAAGCTTGATGAAAATACATCAATTTGCTTTTAAGACGAGGCACTTATTTCACAGAATCACTTGCATTTCAGTGAAGAAAACTCATCTTTTTCTAACTGGTTATCACCTGCCAGTGCAAAAAGATTTACATTATTATACTGCTGTACAAGATCGACCAAGATGACCACGTCTTTGACCTTTGCCCCTCCCCAAGTTCACATGCTTGCTTCTTTCAGATATATTTATATTTTACTTTTCAGATATATTTTACATTTTAGATATGGGAAGCAGGCTTATCCTGTCATTCTAATTGCCCAAGATAAACAACTTTTAAAAAATAGTTCCCTTGTTAAATCAACCCCAATGAAGTATAATGGACAATTGAGTGACTCCAACAGCATTAAAGATCATCGATCTTTAGCATTTGCAACAAATCCCAAAGGATTTCTAAGGCTACCCTGGAAATTGAGGTCAAAAGACTTATTAGATGGGTCTGGAATGTAAGTGCTCTGAACATTTTAACAGAAATTTATAAAATAATAAGGAGCATGACATTATGTTCACATTACAATTTGTATTTGTAGTAGAACTCTGGAAATGGACTATGCAAGAACTTTCTGTGAGTTTCATTTTCAAATGTATTTTCCTTTATGGTTTCTTTCTTTTTTTTTTCCCATAATATTTTATTGTCAAATTGTTTTCCATACAACACCCAGTGCTCTTCCCCTCAAGTGCCCTCCACCATCACCACCACCTGTCTTCCCCCCTCCCCCCTCCCCCCCAACCCTCAGTTCATTCTCAGCATTCAATAGTCTCTCAAGTTCTGCATCCCTCTCTCTCCCCAACTCTCTCTCCCTCCTCCGTTTCCCCTGGTTCTCCATTAGGTCCCTCTTGTTTTCCTGCTAGACCTATGGTTTCTTTCTTAAACAAATATAACATGCACTTAAGCAGTGGTTGCTGAGTAGATAAAATGTGCCAAATTAGATTTGCTATCCTTGTCAGAAAAAGGAAATGGGTCCTATACAATGACCATGTCTTAAAAAATCTATTAAGTCTTCTTTTGTATCTATTTACCCCAAACACCAAGCCATTCTATCCCCAGTAAAATCCTCCAAGCTGAGCACAGTTAGTGGGGGCAAGCAAGCCGGGAAAAGCATCTCACCTGCAAACTTCATGAGTTAGGGCTCTCAAGTTTAATCTCCTGTAACAAAGAATTTTTCTTCACAAGAGCATTTGGGGGCTAGTGTTCATGATTATAGACCCTTGTCAGGTAAGCATTCACTAGCACGAAATAAAGTATAAACTGCATATTAAAAACCTCTACTGCAAAGAATGCACTGTTCTGATTATTGCCAAATATATTATTTGGTAAGACATTATCATTATAGGGTACCTCAAATGAACAGGATTCTCTTCAACTAAAGACTGCCTATCAAAGAAAGGTCCAAATTCTAATGTAACACAAATGGGGAGTGGAGGGCTAATCAGTAGATTCTATTTCTGCTGAAGAAGAAGAAGTATGTCATACAGGCTAGCATTTCAACTGAAGCTAGACAATGATTACAGAAGGAGAATCCCTTTCACAAGGGAAGATCGGCTTCCTATCAATAGAGCTAATGCTGCCTAACAGGAAACCAGTAATCCAAAGTCAAGGGTAGGAGTCTGGTTTCCTCACATATCTTGGAGGCTGTCATTACAAGAAAGAGGCCTTTTCACTCATTGTGATGGGAATGGTAAGACCCTCCTGAGGGCTTGGATGATAGCACACCCAAGTTACACTGACTGGCCACTACAGCCAGACTGTGACTCCGGAACACATCAGCAGAATGACAGTTTAATACAGCAGGAGAGTTTTCTGGAGTGCTATTAAATATTGAAAGAGCTAAAATGTGCCT
This sequence comes from Suricata suricatta, assembly GCF_006229205.1. Classification (NCBI taxonomy): domain Eukaryota; kingdom Metazoa; phylum Chordata; class Mammalia; order Carnivora; family Herpestidae; genus Suricata; species Suricata suricatta. The sequence goes on along the minus strand of NC_043714.1, from coordinate 12,458,497 downwards.
AGTAATTGAGGAAATCAAAATTTTTCATCCAGTTATGCTTTCTACACTTTATTTGATATTATATTAAATGCAGAATAGTTTAAACATGCCCTTAATTTATGAACTTACTCTTAATGCCTACATAGGAACTTGAGAGAGATCATTTCTCAGATGGATTCACCCACTAAAAGATGCTTATAATCTCTAACATAAAGAGACAGGTAACATCAGCAATTCTGATAACAACACAGGTACACGTTTTATTGCCATTCTCTTTGGCTGAAAACATAGCTGTGTTCTTCCCCTGGGCCACAGATGGGGGCCATCTTATTGAAGAAACATTGCCAGTGCTTTATAAATAGTACCCCCAACAAATAGTTTGTGAATGAATAAACAAATAAATGACAGAGCACACAGAAATTCAGAAAATAATCGAATGTGGGCTTTGTTGTCCCATGGACACTTGTGCTAATGCCTATAACCTTTTTATAAAAGGTTCTGGAATTCTTAGTAACAGTATCTGAAAGGACAGACTTTTATGCTTTTCAAAACCTGTGAGTGAGATATGTAGAAATTCCCCAAAATAGAAAAACCTTTTTATGCATTCAGCCCTTCGTGTCTGTTATTCCCATCAGTAATATCTACTATTTCCCCCTGAGCTCCTTATAATTAATATTAGTTTTTTAAAAATTGCTGACATTTATGCCTTGAGCGCTTGCTCTTCCAAAGAAATATTCTGACTTGCATCACACAGAAGTTTGTATGCCAGGTGTGTATCAATATCTGTACTATCACTTTTTCCAGCTTTCAGAATAAAGGGAAGGAAAATCAGAATGCTAAATAAAATCATGCAAAAAAAAGAATTTTCTTTCAAAGACATAACTTTCATTGTTTACATGACTTACAGCCATGAGTTAACTTCATTCAATCTGTAGAACTGATTTTCCGAAGAAAAAGTCTCAACTATCTATTTAGTCAATAATACGAGGACAGATTTCATGAAGGAAAAGTCTCAACTATCTATTTACTCAATAATACAGAAGACTTGAGGGAGTTTACACAAATTAGTGTTCTGCAACAATTTCATGGATTAAAGCCACATATCCACAATTAGCTTGAAACAGATACAGAGAAAAAGTGTTTCATATTTCTTTGCTGGAAACAGTAGTTCCTAACAGGATGGGGGTGTGGTAGTAGCTAACTTAAACGTAGTATGTTCCCATGTCAACTCATTGCTCACCTGACATTTTTCTCATACATTCCTCCCTACTCTATCAACGATTCTATCCTGAAAATTAGAGAAACACATATTGACAATTCATTAGGAAGAAGATTTGAATATTCATCTTCAAATCTTCAGATTTCTTCTAGTTTCCCTTAGGGGTAACAGTCTTTGTGACTTAAAGCCAGAACTCCTCCCACATCCTGGCAGGCCTTTTGAAGTGCACATGCAAAGGTAATGTTGGGGAAGTGGGTGAGGACTCCTCCTTCTTTCCCAGAGTAGATCCTACCTAAGTTGGTGAAAAAGAACATTCCAATGGGAGAAAGGTCATTCCATCCATAGACACCCAGAATCCGTAGCAGGGCAGGCATCAGCCTGACCTTGTATCAATAACAGTTTTCTGTTTCCTAAAAATTACATTTAGAATTTTTTTCTTCATGTACCAGGATTTATGAAATAATTTATAATTGGGGTATAATGCAAGATATATAGTTCCAAGCAGAATTACTGGAAACAGGACAATTTCAGGATGTTCCAGTCTGTCTACATTAGAGTTACATGGCTTAAGCTTTGCTTGGTATTTCTGGAGATCCACTGATGTGTCAGAAGTTTCCTTACAAAAACCAAGGCTGCTTCAAAAACCTAAGAGTCCTTGTCTTCCTGCTAAATTATGATACAGAGTACATGTCTACTTCCAATAATATAAAAAAAATCTAAATGATCAATACTTATCTACATTCAACAAAAAATCATACAAATATACAACTAGAAAGGTCTGAAGCCCATGGTTAGTTCACTGAAGCACACAGACTCAAGGATTTGGGAGGTTACAGGTCCACAATTAGCATTCATATTGCAAAAAAGGCTAGTATTTTTCTCTAAAATATAACTTAGAACCTGTTAACTACCAACTTCATAAAGCATGACCTGTCCAAGGTGAATGATGGTTTTCTCTTCTGCCATAGATTAGAGTTTACTAGACGTGCAGCTCATTGCTTTTCAAACCCTCCCAAATGTGACTTGTATGCACATTTTCAAAATAGGAAATACTCACAGAGTGCGGCTTTCTATCACAAGAAACATAAGATGACTTCTACAGACATGTATGATTTAGCAATTTACATCCTCTTGGATCATGATTAAACAAATTTGTTTCAATTTAACCATACAACATATGTGCAAATACTGTTTTTTTTAATTGGAAATACACAGTGAAGTAAGCCCCATTTTTATAAAACAATTTTTGGCATATAGCTTGAGCATCACTTTTCATGAATGGATATTTTGAGTTATAAAATTATGCAATTTTTTCTTTGGATAAAACAAGATGTTTTCTATCCAGTCTGAAAAATCACTCATTTTCAAGATAACTAGGGGCTAATTACAGTGCCCTTTCAGATTTCAAAATATGCTTGCATAGCTGCTTCATTTTTCCAAATTAAGGCAAAAACATACGTATTTTATTATGACAGTAAACAAAGCACCTCATCCCATGTGTCGATGGGCTATACAGGTGGATTTTCAGCTGTGAAATACAAGATTTCTGAGTAAATCAGAAAATTCTGTTTCTAAATCTCTCTTGCTTATTTCCCTACTCGTATTAAATGTCCCTTACTTTATACAGAAGTTGGTTTATCACCCAGACTAAAGTTCTTTGAATTACATGACTCTTGCTTCCATAGTCAATTGATTGACAAGTTCTATTGATTTCATTTCCACCATGTCCCATGAGCATGACCTTTCATATAGAGTACAATTATTCTAGTTGACCGTTCCCATACTTCTTCCAAAGATGTGGCAATATATCCATAAATGTCCACCTATATTCAGACTTGCTTTTTGGCAGAATAATCTTCCTAAACTATAGCTCTCCATCAATGTCTTCCCCCAACAAACCTTCTAACTCTTCACATCACCTTTCAAATCGACTTCCAATTCCTTACCGTGAATTAAGGCTCTCATGAGTCCCTGACTCCGCTGGCTCAACATTTACACTTGCACTGGCTTGGATGAAATACATATCTTTCTCCACAAATACCAGGTCCTCCAGTTTCCAGATGGCCCTTGGACATGAAGAGTGAGGAAAGCTGGCTGCCTAAGGACTTGGTCAGGTAAGCAAGCCTTTGAGGTACAGCTGACTAGACCACTCCAGACTATACCCAGGGGGAAAAAAAAGTTAAAAATAAAAAATGTATAATTTTCTTTACATTATTTTCAGAATAATTGGCTTCTCCCTTCTCTATCTGGACACTGCTTTTGGCTCTGGCTTCACACGAGCTATCCCATCAAGCCTGCCTTTTTGTTCATCCTTTACCACAACCCCCCAATTTAACTCTCCATTCCATTCAGATTCAGCCAATGGAGTCCTGCCACACAACCTGACACTGCTCACCTCACCCCAGAGCACCTCAGCTAGAAATGCCATCTCTTCTCGCCCACAAAACATTTTGTACAATTCACATAAGATTTCTCACATTCTGCCTCGAGTTGTTTTTTCTTATATTTCTACATGTTTAATATCACAACAACCTGAAGCCAAGCCTTCTGCTTTTTGCACCTTCCACAAAACCCAAAATAGAGCTTGCACACAAGAGAAGCGTAATCCATACTTGTGGAGTTAAATTGAATTCGTGCCACAAATGACAAATATGTTTCACCTCTTATTGCATAATTGATTATGTGTCTCTCTCTTCCTACAAGATTATATGCTTTTTTTTTGTATTCCTAGAATATAAAACTTAGTGTTAGGCACGTAGTGGTGCGTAACACATGCATAAGAAAGGAAGTAAAGAAGAAAAATAAGTAAGAAAGGAAAGAAAAAGAGAGAGAGAAAGAAAAAAGAGGGAGAAAGAGGAAAAAAAGGGAAGGAGGGAAGAAGAAAGTGGAGAAAAAGAGGAGAGAAAACATATTCATACATAGTTTTTTGACTTGCTAGTCTCCACTAGGTTCATAATAATAAAGGTATTTGTGCAGCATTTTAATAGACAAAGTGAATTAAATCATAAGGAAAAAAGAGCTGTTTGTTTCTTTTGAAACTATTTGGTAAGATAGCATTTAAAATGGAATCACCTGCAGGGTGGTCAGGATGTCACCCAGAGAAGCCAGCCTCTTAGCTACCCGAGGTCTCTGGAGTGGCAGCAGATGACGCGGATGGGCCCCTCAGTCCCACAGGCTCACAAGCGTGAGCGGGCCACGCAGCAGCGATTCCTCTCTCAGGAGAGTATTCAAATTACCAAGCTCACCCAAACCAAGGTGGTAGAATGAGAATACAATTGACTCTTCTAAGGAACAGGGAAAAATGGAACTAGCAGAACGGATGAGGTCATGACCCACATACGTTCTCCCTGCCCCTATTTCTTGGTGAGTACTGGGATCAGAACCAGGCAAGTTCTGTGATTTGAAAACATAATAATAGCCTTAGGGCCAGGGCAGTTCAAGGTGTCTGTCTGTTTGGTGGTCGGTCATTCATGCTGGACATGGGGTTCTAGTAGCTGGCTCTCAGGCCAAAGCTATCACTTCACTAAAACTATCAGTTATTGAATGATCAGCATCAGCATCTGACACACTGACCCCTCCTTTTCTATATTCTATTGCCAATCCATACCTGCCTCTGCCCCTTCCCCGCCCGCACCACCTTCTGATGATTGACACATCCTTTCTTTAGCTAATGAACATAATCAGTCAGATGTTTGCCTGTTTGAGAAAAGCCATCTCATTAAGGTCTTCACAGCCTGCTCTTACTCCTTGTACTCTGCTTTAACAGTTTAACTTTCCGAGATGTTTTATCATTCTTAATTCTCAATTCGTGGGAGATATGCCATGTATGGTAAAAGGCAAACACTCCTTTCAGGTACTCCTTCAAGAACTTTCAAGGTGTTCAAAAGCACCAACTTTCAGTTATGACATAAAGAAGGTCTGTAGATGTAACATGCCGCAGGATGATCATGCTTAACATTACTGTGTTGTATGTCTGAAAACCACTAAGAGAGTATAGCTTACAAGTTCTCATCACAAGGGAAAAATGTATAACTGCATGTGGCAATGGACGGTAACTAGACTTACGGTGGTGATCATTTCATGGTACTGTACACACAAATACCAAATCATGTCAGACACCTGAAAATAACGTCGTATGTCAGTTATATCTCAATTTTAAACATTCTTGGGGCACCTGGGTGGCTCAGTTGGTTCAGCATCCGACTTTGGCTCAAGTCATGATCTCACAGTTGGTGAGTTCAAGCCCTACATCGGGCTCTGGCTGACAGCTCAGAGCCTGGAGTCTGCTTCATATTCTGTGTCTCCCTCTCTGCCTCTTCCCAGCTCATGCTCTGTCTGTCTGCCCCTCTCTCTCTCTCAAAATAAACATTAAAAAATTAAAAAAATAAAGTACAATAAAAATTCTCAGCAAACGATGATTAAATTTAGTTTTCTCCCCAAATACTAATATTCAGTACCTTACCAATAGTTAAGAAAAAAATTATCAAGCACTTAAAATAGTAAGAAATATAACAAATACAAAAAGTATATGCAGAACCAAATTAATGATAAGTATACGCTAAATCTTTCACCACTGAAACAGTTTAAAAGTTATAAATGGAAAGGAAGCTTAATCATAATGTTTGACTATAGATCAAAATTCCACGAGCAATGTGAATAGTTCAAGAAAGCTGAATAGGAGCACGTGGGTGGCTCAGTCGGTTAAGCATTTGACTCTTAGTTTCGGCTCATCACCATTTCATGGATTTGTGAAGCGGAGCCCCACATCTGACTCTGTGCTGACTGTGTGGAGCTTGTTTAGGATTCACTCTCTCCCTCTCTCTCTCTCTCTCTCTCTCTCTCTCTCTGCCCCTTCCCTGCTTACACATATGTACATGTTATCCCTCTCCCTCGGTCTCTGAAAATAAATAAATAAACTGAAAAAAGAAAGCTGAATAGCTTGAAATGCTAGGTTAGGAAGAGTCATCATCCCCTAGTTATTAGGTTGTGTCCATTCTGATTCACCGGAACTCAGGGCAAGGTCTGGGTGATTAGACATAAGTACAGAAGGCTCAGGACTCAGAGGCCGAACTTCCCATTTGTTGACATGACACAGGAGAATGAATCAAGGTACTCAAACTTAATAATATATCCAAGGACCACAACTTCTTACAATCCAAAAGGAGAAGGCAAGTAAAGATCAGCCTTTCATTCTTTTTCATCCATTACTACATGTTAGTGCCCGAGGACCGAGAAGGAGGGTCTGGCAACACCATCCTGTTTAGACCTTCGGGAGACTTACAGGACACTGGACAGGCATTTCAAAGGAACTGCAGAAAAAGAGGAACAGTTTCCACTTTCTCTAGAAAGGAAATCGAAAGTTAGTTGCCTTTTAAAAAGGTTAGTGGCTTTTAGGAGTGCATTTGTCAATGAGAAACCACAAGTCAGTGGGCACTTTGTGAGGTTTACTGGTACATGTCTTTCCTCATTAATACCCATGCTCCCCATTAAGATGAGTTTTAAGGTTGGTGATGTTTTTGCAGTATCCTCCTGTTAACATTATGCATTATGAAACTCCCTAACTCAACTTCTATTCCTGAATTCCAATTCCTGTTGAATGATCTACAACCATTAAAGCTTTAAAGTCATATTTAATAGAAATATCTGTTCCTGGGGCACCTGGGTGACACAGTTGTTTAAGCATAAACAACTCCGGTCCTAATCTCACAGTTGGTGGGTTAGAGCCCCATGTCGAGCTCTGTGCTGATGGCTCTAGAGCCTGAAATCTGCTCTGGATTCTCTGTCTCCCTCGCTCTGCTCCTGCCCACGTGTGCTCTATCTCTCTGTCTCTCAAAAATGAGGAAACATTAAAAAAAAAACACCTCATGCACTGTTAGAGTAAATGTCCACTTTAAAAAGAAACATCTGTTCTCAAAATAGTTATCAACAATGAAAACAGCAGTAAAATGAATGTGCAACTCGGGACTGAAAGATGAGCAAATACTTCTTTATGTTTTGTATAATGAAGGGTAAGACATGTTACAGTTAATACAATGCTAAGACCAGTCACTGTTCAGGGAGAAGCTATTCGGAGGAAGGCAATGTGCTATTTCCCTATATTTTGCTCTTTCCAGCACACCCAAGACTTTCCAAAGCAAAATTTGGTCCACCCCAAAATCAGTTTTCCCTTGACTTTGGAGTGGCTTCTGCTGACCTATCAGCTTTACCCTGAACATCCATAAGTCAAGGGCACAATGCAGAAGGATGCCTCTAGTTAGGGTGAACAGAAGCAGATACTTTTCTATAACGCCCAATGGTGTTTAAACTCCTGATGTGTGAAATATTCGTCCTGAAGTATTAATCAACTCAGGTCACAGGTAGGTTAGCAACAGAGTGAGACTAGTCTCTTACACCTGCTGGCTCTCTATTCTTTGTTCTTTCTTCATTATATTTGCATCCTTACATTATATCAAATATCTGTTAAGTGTGCTAGGTAAGTCAGGATTGAAGACTCAATTATTCATCAGAAAACAGCTTCTTAGGTATGGCATGAGAACAGAGGTCCTGTTGGACCTCCATCAATCTATATTCTACCTTCCTCTCTCCCCTGGTTGGAACTGGCAGGGCACTAATAACTTTTTGCATACATTCCCTTTTGGCTGGACAACACCCTTAAGCAGATGGATTTGAACAGATACACATCTTCTCAGTAATGCATTTTCACACCATCTCAACCGTGACTTGCCCAGGCTCTGTGGTTGGTCAGGGATGAGTCTGCTGCATTTTCTACTTCTCTTGGCTCCTGGCAATTTCTTAAGGAGATAGCTCTAATCACATTTTAAATGAAATTAGAAACAGAAGATTATTAAATACTCCCTTAGAAATTAAACCTATACAATTTTAACAATTTTTGCAATCTGGCTATTTTTATCCTATGCATCTATAATCCTATAAGATTAAAATCAAGACATTAGCTTTTGAGTTTTAGGTGCTGTATTTTTTAGTAATCACACAACATTTTCAATATGTATTTTGAAAGATTCTGTAATCCTAGCAACTTGGAATTTGAAGTTACCTTACTTTTCACATTGACATTTTGAAAAATAAGTTGATTCCTACCCAAGATGTATTCTATCTGTAGCTGTTAGCAAACACCTTTTGGGGGGAAATGTTATCAAAAATGCATGAGGTAGGAAATGAGTGGTCCTTATTCATTGGCTGAATTTCCAGAGTCCTGTGATGACTTCAGCAAATTAGAACAGGGATCTGAGCTCACACACTGGAACACTCCCAGAGTTGTTGGGTTCATCCAGGGATCATTCAACAGTTTGTGTCACACATTTCATTTTAATTGTTACAGAATTAGTGACCAAAGAACACAGCTCTTTCCAAAAGAAACTGCATCAAACACTGAAGAACATATTTTCCCAAGTGACCCTTCTCTTCCATGCTTTGTTTTAAGATGTCTCAGGGAGTCCAGGGGTGCCTGGGTGGCTCAGTTGGTTAAGCATCCGACTCTTGGTTTCAGCTCAAGACATGATCTCATGGTTTCAGGGGTTTGAGCACTGCATCGGGCTCTATGTTGGCAGTGACAATCCTGCTTGGTATTCCCTCCCTCCCTCTCTCTCTCTCTCTCTTTCTCTGCCCCACTCATGCTGTGTCTGTCTCTCTCAAAAGTAAAAAATAAATAAATAAAGTAACTTTAAAAAAAAGTTTCAAGGAGTCTCATGACCAAGGAACACAACTTTTTCATCGTACACTCACTCCACCCATTAGAATTCAGGTATGCAGCTCAAGTGATTTGCTACCCGGTCTTGTCAAGATGCCACTGTGTTCTTAAAAGGCACAAGTGGGAGGAATTAGCAGCCCAAACTTTTATATAACATCACCATTGGAAGAGAACCACCAGGGATGACGAGCAACACAAAACATGAATCTTTTGACAAAGATGCCCCAAATGATAATTTATTCTGATCAGATTGAACCCTACTATCAATTGTTTTTCCTATACACTTTTGTTTACTAAGAAGGAAATGAACTCTGCAGCATGTTCTTGGTGATCTACTGTGGTTTTTCTCACCTCAGGAACAATGTGGAGGATAAGAGTTACATTATTATGCAGCAAATATTCAAGGAGTACCTCCTATGTGCCTGGCACTGTGACGAAAAGCCAGAAATCACAACCAAAGCTCCAAAGGAAATATTCACATGCTTATGCTCACTACTTGGGGCAGTCTGTAACTATAACGAAGTGTAAAGTTAATTAAGATGATATTTTAAAATCAGTGTTTACATCTTCCTTGTTATTGATACGACTTCTTTTAAAAAAGCTAAAAAGAAACAGCTTTTGTGTAATACACTTTAATTATTTTTCTGTAGAGCACCAAGAAATAATGCCTCCTCTTTGAAATACTGACCTGTAAATTTCCCTTTGATTAAAAGGACTGCAAAAGAAGTTGGGAACCCAGCTGAGGTAAGAAGAAAGGGTGCCTTTTATTCATGTGGTTTAGGGAAGTAGACAATTCTAATGAGCAAGGATAGAGAAGTGCTTTCTTCCTAATGAATAGGTAACCCACATGAATGCCCTTGGTTTACCCATTTGGCAAAACCTGAAATAGAAAACAGTGCCAAGTCATGCCTCAATGAATAGTTTCATTTGAGAATTCTGAACATGTCAAGGGGGCAGGGCTAGATGAACATGTTTTTATTCATCTTGGAAGCCTTGTAGGGTAATTAGGGAAGTGGGAACACTCAGAGTGAGTAAGGAGTGGCATTCAGGCTATTTTGGGGATGGCCTGTGGTGGCAGCTGCTGAAAACCAAGAATTTCCCGAAGGCTACAGGGGTAGGGTAACACTCAGTAGGGCTCTTGATGATGAAATCCAAAGTTTTAGGCCCTACCAACACCTTTGGTTGATTTCAACTTTGATTATGTACAAGGTAACACTCATATTTACTTCCATTGTTCTTTTATATGCTGTTGTTCTTTCAAAAGACTGACTCAAGGGTGCCTGGGTAAATAGTCAGTTAAGCTTAAGCGTCTGACTTCAGTTCAGGTCATGATCTCACAGTTTATGAGTTTGAGCCCCACATCGGGATCTGTGCTGACAATTCAGAGTCTGGGGCCTGCTTGAGATTCTGTATCTCCCTCTCTCTTGCCTCTCCCCCGCTCATGCTCTGTCTCTCAAAAATAAATAAACATTAAAAAAACAATAATTTTTTTAAAAGACTGACCCAAATTGGAAGGACTAATTTTGGAGTTTGGCAAATAGCAACCAGTGTGTGTGTGTGTGTGTGTGTGTGTGTGTGTGTGTGTGTGTGTGTATTGAGGAGACAGAGAGGGAGGGAGATGGATAGACAGAAAGATGGAGTCATCTGAAACAGGAAAATCTGTTTCCATTTCCTTTCCCAAGTTGAATAGCTTTAGTTTATCTTATGTGTAGCTTTGAGTCCAATAAAGTAACTAAATCCTGATTCTGCCATTTCCTCAGAACTTATTGAGAGGTTGAAAGTTGCAAGAAGCCCTAGAGCTCCTGGGGAAGGTAGTCAGACACCTGTTGGGTGCTGGGGGTGTGTACTCCTCATGAGGGCAGCATGATGCCACCCACAGCTTGGCTCTGATGGGTGGCATGTGCACAAACCAAGGAACAGAATGATGATGGAGAGGACCCTTAACAATGTGCCCTTCACAGCCTGCCAGAAGCATCCTTTTTAGCCAAGGGTTGGCCTCTCTGCTCATCCCACCAGCGTGGGGGCCTGGAATTGTAGACCTGTACAGAGAAGCCCTCACAGTGAGAACCCCTGCAGGCCAAGCTGCATCACATTGGCGTGTAAGCCAGTTATCCTTTTGTCTGAGCTGTCTAGCTCCATACGTCAGCATGCTGGGGTTATAATTAGAGGTCCCTAGACCAGTCATAGTAACTACAAAGAACCAACCAAATGTCAACCATCCCATGAAAAGTTTCGGCTCCCTGCTTGTGCTATACTCCACACCTTGTGTATCTTTATTTCTTGAATGCAAAGACTTGTTTATTGGCTCTCCTTACCTATAAGCTGGGAGTCATTGAAGACAGGGACTATGCAATATTCCTCTTTGCATAGCCTCGACATATGGCCTGACATGTAGCACACACAGCCAGGCATGATGCCCAAAGCATTTTGTCGGATGAATGAATGAATGAATGAATGGAGATTAAATGATTTACTTCCTATTGAATACTTCAGTCTCCAAAGAGCAAATGAAACCTTAGAGAACCAGGTTGAACTCCCTGCAGCAGAAAGATCAGCGCAGAGTCTGAAAAGAGATGTGTAGTGATAAGGCCGTGGAGTCAAAGACACATCAGCTCAAATGTCCCACCACCACTAGTGATGTGATTCGGTACTATTTACATAACTTCTCTGTGTCTCATTTTACTGATCTATAAAAATACCTATCTTGCAAAATTACTTGAGGTCTTAGATAATATTAACAAAACACCTTGACCATATCTGGCACACAGAGGCATATAATGTATAAAGGCTATTATTTACAAGATGCTTGAGAACAGTGGAGGAGAAATATATCAAGGGAAACATGTTCTGTGTCTGAGTCTCCATGGTCCAGTGGCACAACATTATTCCTTTGGGACAATTACTGACCAAGACCAAATGGCCAGGCTCTAGAGCAAAAGGACAGTAACCCACTAAATCACTTTTTTATGGGGAAGATTAAAGCCAAGTGCTGTGTAGAAAAAACAGCAATGGGCCTCACTACAGAATTAAAGTGCAGTGTTTATGGATATTTGTAGCCTTCTTGGCCTGTGCTCCTTCAAATGTATTTTGCAAATACTAAGGTCACCCCAAATTTCATATGACTCAGGATTAAAGAGGCAAGCATTAGATATATCTGGTGTGACTCAAAATCAGCATCACACATGTACTAATTTGGTTATTCATTGAGTCATTGCTCCTACACTAATGATGAACCTTGGCACCAGGTAGGAGCAATATAAGAAAAATTAAGCCATGTCTGTCTTCAATGAGCCTCCAGTACTAGGAGAAAAACCAGATATACAATTTAAAACCCTTTAATCATATACAATGTGGTAAACTGATAGTGGCCACACTGTTTTTCCTTCAGATCTCAGCAGCAACATCACTTCCTTGGGGAAGCCTTCCTATTCCTTACAGCCTGCCAGACCAGTCTGGGACCTTCCTAGTCCCACAAAGGCTAGATATTTTCTCCTTTGCATCCTGAACCACATTCTGCTTCTCCAGGGTCAATCTTTGCCATTTGACTGAAGATCCCATGCGGTTAAGCTCCATGAGCCTGAAACACAGCAGCTATTCAATCAATTCTGAGTAAGTATGAGGTGCCAGTCAGGACAGGCGAGTCAATGGATGCGCAGTGTCAAGCAGGACTGAGAGGTCAGCCCTGTAAAATGCTCCAGGGAGTTGAAATCAAACCAGAAAGAAAAATAAAACTAAAATTATCTAGGACTTTGTTGAAAGCATTTCTTATGGGCAGCTTTAGAAGAATGGCAAGTAAAAGAATGCATTTATTTGAGAAACCAAGGTAGAGGAAGTGGAGAAGGGAAGTGGACGCAGATTTTAAGAACACAGATTAACAGCTAGAAGGAATCAGGTGAAGGAGGCAGCAGAAAGAAGGAAGAGGTTGATAATGTACAAGAGAGAAACCACTAAGAAGTAGAAATGCAAGCACACATGGGAAAAAATATTTGTAACATATATAAATACTAATAGATTTATATCCAGATTCCACAAAAAACCCTAATATCAATTAATTTAAAAAAATCAAATTGAACAATTGGTAAAGGACTTGAACAGCATTATGCAAAGGGGCATTGAAATGGCCAACAGCCATGAAAAAGGTACTTAATTAACCATGCTGACATTAGGGAAAGATTTTAAAACAATGAGGCACCACTACAACCCTACCAAAAAAGAGGAGAGAAGAACTATGAATGTAGACGTAGCTGGAGGTCTGACAGTGAGCAGTTAAGGCAGCTCGGGACTGTCTTTTATTCAGCATGAGAGAAGCTGTCAGTGACATAAGTACTTAAGGTGATCTGTTAAGATTTGGAATAATCATTCTTAGGAATGTGAGTGTGTGATCTTTGGAGCAAGCATATAATCCCTGTGAAAGTTTTATGGGTCTAGATAAATTGTAGAGTCTAAATGAGTATCAGCAACAATCTATACAACAGTGTTATTTTCTGGGATATCTGGGTGACTCAGTCGGTTAAACATTTGATTCTTGATTTCGGCTCAGGTCAAGATCTCGCAGCTCACGGGATCAAGCCCTGCATAGGGCTCCACACTGGCAGTTCAGAGCCTGCTTGGGATTCTTTCTCTCCCTCTCTCTCTGCCCCTGCCCTGATTAAGCTGCTTAAGTTCTCTCTCTCTCTCTCTCTCTCTCTCTCTCTCTCAAAAATAAATAAACTTTAAAAAGACAGTGTTATATTCCTTGCATCATTCAAAAGCCCAAGTGCATGTGGACAGCTAGACTGATACAGAGCTAATAATCTGTAGGGTAGCTGTAGCAGATTGATAAAGGGCATTGAAATGAAAGAACAGCTGAACTGAGGAGTCGCAGTTAAGGTAGAAGGGGTAAACATCCCAAGATGAGTAAGGAAATGTGAAGGGAAGAACTGAGAAGGGATTTGACCTGGACATCTCAGCAAAGTTGAGAAGCAGGGTGGTGGGGCTTGGGGCTGAGAGAATACGTATAAGATTGTAGAGGCCGGGCAGCTGCCCGCAACACCCAGGGTGTGGCTGAGTGCCAGGATGACCAATGGCAGTGGGGTTACTCCCTGGACAAGGGGATCTGTGACTTCCTGTGTCCCAGATCTCCTCCCAGAGGTTTGAAGGAGGAGTGTGGTGAGGACTAGGCAGCCAGCTCTGACGGCCCTGACACGTGCTCCCCCGGAGGGCTCTATCAGTGACTCCTGCAGCCACAAGCCTTGGCCTCTTCTCCCCGTCACAACTCTGGGCCAAGTGAGGATGCTTAATTTAATTATGTCTTAATTTAAATATATCTTAATTTAATTATATGTCAGTTCTGAAATACTAAGACTTTATTAAAGACTCAGTGAGTCAAAGGGCAATTGATAGAATAACATGAAAACCAGATATTTTTTCTCTTTTTTAAATGTTTAAATGTTTACTTTTGAGATAGATAGATAGATAGAGAGAGAGAGAGAGAGAGAGAGAGAGAGGAGGGGGGAGGGGCAAAGAGAAATGAGGACAGAGAATTCCAAGCAGGTTACATGCTATCAGTGCAGAGCCTGATGTGGGGCTCAAATCCTTGAACCATTAGATCATGACCCGAATCAAAATCAAGAGTGGATGCTTAACTGACGGAGCTACCCAAGCACCATTGTTTTTAAATATGATTTGCACATGCAGTTTTGGGTCCCCTTACATGAAGATATTCCTGTCTAGTTCCCTGATCCAAGCAGGTCAGTTAGGATCTCTATACCTTAAACATGATGATTGAATTGAGCCTTAAAACATGACGATTGAATTGAGCAATTCATATCTACTTCACAGGACTTGCAAGAATCAAGTTCATGAGTTCATAAGCGTAGAAGCTTTTATTGATATATAGGTGCTATGTTACTACTGATTTATATTACATCTCATTAAAATAGCTCCATAAAGTATAATCTTTACTTTAAATTGTGATCTTGACTTTTACTTCCTGGAAGACATGGTAGGTAAGCTCTAATTTTATCAAACATATATCAAGTGATAAAAACTCATTTTTCCTACAGTTTATACACTGTGCCCAAACTGCAAGCCTCAGGCCATCCATCCTCCCCAACTCCCAGTGGGGAAGTGATAAGAAGGCTCAAGTTGAAATGCCCCTACTGGAGAAATAAGTCCTCCAGAAATGTGGCTGTAGCTCTGGTCACCATCATCATTGCCATCATCGTTAGTCAGAGCCTAGAGTTATAGCTAATGCATTTGAAAGACAAACCATAAATCTTGACCACAGTCAGATAGAGAAAGTGCTTGGACCCATAGTGGGACAAGAGGAACAGGACCGCAGTGGGCAGCACTTTAAGAAGCTATAATTCGTAATGATTCCCTAGTGCACCAATGAGTATTTTAAATGGCTGAGTTAACAAAAATGAAGAGTAGTAGCCTAATTTTTATATTCCTTGGGACTCAAAAGCCTAACTAATATGGAACATCAAAGCTTTTGCCCATCTCAATATTCAGTTCATCTCTTTAGTATTTCAGTATGAGCTTGTGATTTCAACTTTTCCCTTCAACCTGCATGGCTTTGGATAATTTGCCACTGGACACAGATGCACTCGAGGCCAAGAATCATGAGCCACCACTCTTCTCCTTTCTGGAGTGGCATACTTCATTGCAAAATATGCTAAAGGAGTGTACTTTTGACGTACACCACTTCCTTGCCAAGAAAGGTCGATTAAAAAAGAAGGAAATGCAAATTCCTTGAAACTTAGCAATTGAAAAGGTCTATTTGCAGTGACTATATATATATATATATATATATATATATGCACATATATACACACATATATATACACATATACACACACACTGCAGTACACTGAATATTATCAGAAAATAACGGTAACTCTATCATTAACATATATAGATTCACAACATGTATCGCTTAAAGCAGTACAAGATCCAGATAATTATTTATGTAAAGAAAATATTCCCCTATTCCTGAACCCATGATATGTATTTTTAGTGCTGTCTTAACTTTCCTCGAAAGGAATAGCCAATCACAACATATAAGACCATACAAGGCCCACTGAACACATGTACATGTCATATCTACATTAAATAATTTCACTATATGTCCATTCTCTATAAACCCTGTTTGGGCTCTCACACTCCATCACTCTACGTCATCCCAATGCCACAGTCCTGTCCAGGGTGTGCCCAGAGCAGGCAATCAGTAAATGCTTGTGACATAATAAAAACATGAGCAAAGTTTCTTTAGTCTTTATTTTGCTTCTGGAGCCTTCTAGCCCTGTCCTCTTCCCAATTAATTAGAACCTGTTTTTGTATAATCTTATCTCCTGGCTCCCTATTCTGAATTCAGTCTTCCTCTCTGCCTCCCAAACTCCCTCCTGGATTTAGCCTCTTCCTGACTCACTACTCTGGAATTTAGACCTAGGCTCCCTTACTTAGCTTCCAGATTCATGGGTATTCCAAAAAAGTTCAACCCAACTCTTTCGCCCTGCAGATACTGCCTAGCACCTGTCACCCAGCACCTAGAAAGATCCCATAGCATGAAGGAGAGACATGGGGAGGAAAGAGGTATAGAATGAAGCTACATTTCATTTCTACAATTTTATTCTGTTCAAATGAGCCAAATGATACTGACGATATAGGACAGTGGATAAGAAAGCAAAAAACAGATTGTGGGGTTGGTTGTCACACAGATTTGATGGGTCTACACTGGAAGCTGGCTCTGAGACACGCATGCTAGATGTGTAAGAAAGAACTAATAAGGACACCTACGGGTACCAGACTTTCCACCAATGGCTCTCTGCAAGAAAATCCTTAAAATAATAATCCATTCATATAATACTATAGGGTATTTGTTGAAATGGAAAACAAAATAATTATCCTCTTAGTGCAAAAAAAACCATATTTTAACAATTTACATCATCCACTCCTAAAGAGATCACTTGTATTTTCTTGTGTAATAAAAATATCTATTTCAAATTGATATTTAGCATGGTATTCAAATGGGAAATACTATACTCATGTGCACAGCAAAAGCTTTGAGAATTAATATAATTATACAAAATTTATGGGCTGCCTGGTGGTTCAGTCAGTTAAGCATCTGACACTTCAGCTCAGGTCATGATCTCACAGTTCGTGAGTTCAGGCCCTGCGTGGGGCTCTGTGCTGACACTGAGGAGTCTACTTGGGATTCTCTCTCTCTCTCTCTCTCTCTCTCTCTCTCTCTCTCTCTCTCTCTCTCTTTCTCTCTCTCCTTCCCCCTACCCCCATCTCAAAATAAATAAACTTTAAAAATAGACTTGTGATTTTTTTCTTGCTTATTATTTTTCAAGTACATGAACTTGTTCAAATTCTTATTTATAAACTTTCTATGCTTATTCCTAATTTGGAAACTATAAAATGATGACAAAGAAAGCTTTTCTAAAACAATTAAAATAAAATATCCTCTAGTCTTTATGCAATGTTTTTTTCTGCAACTTTCCTAATGTGTAATATATTTCCTTCTTGTGTTTTTAGGCTTTTTTAAAAGTTTTCTTTTAATGATTAATGATGTTTTATTTTTGTAAAATGAAAATTACATTTGTTGATATAATTGTATAATTTTTCTTCTTAGACCGTTAATGTGTTGGATTACATTGATTGATCTTTCAAATATTAATCCAGCCTTGCATTTTTATGACAAAACCCACTTGGTTTTGATGTGTTAATACTTTTTATGTAGCTATGGATTCAGTCTGCTAATATTTTGTTGAGCATTTGTAAGTCTGTGCTCATGAAGGAGATTGGTTTACTCTTTTTTGTGTATTATCCATCTCTGGTTTCGGTATTAAAATAATGCAGGCCTTGTAAAATGAGTTGGGATGTGCTTCCTGTCAACATTCTAGAAAATCTTGCATAGTATTTATGTTATGCATTCTTTAAATGCTTAGATTTACCAGAGAAAACATCTGGGCCTAGAAATCTCTTCCTCTTTTTTCTTTACGACAAAGTCTATTTTTTTTTTAATAGTTTATTACCAAGTTGGTTTCCATATAACACCCAGTGCTCTTCCCCGCCAGTGCCCTCTCCATGACAATCACCCCCCTCCCCCTTCCTCCCTCCCTCCTCAGCCCTCAGTTTGTTCTCAGCATTCAAAAGTCTCTCATGATTTGCCTCACTCCCTCTCCCCAACTTTTTCCCCCCTTTCCCCTTCCCATGGTTGCCTATTAGGTTTCTCCTGTTAGACCTATGAGTGACAACATATGGTATCTTTCCTTCTCTGCCTGACTTATTTCGCTTAGCATGACGCCTTCCAGGTCCATCCACTTTCCTACAAATGGCCAGATTTCATTCTTTCTCATTGCCATGTAGTACTCCATTTTGTGTGTGTACCACATCTTCTTGATCCATTCATCAGTTGATAGACATTTAAGCGTTTTCCATGATTTGGCTGTTGTAGAAAGTGCCGCTATGAACATTGGGGTACATGTGCCCCTATGCACCAGCACTTCTGTATCCCTTGGGTAGATCCCCAGCAGTGCTATTGCTGGGTCATAGGGGAGCTATTGTTAATTTTTTGAGGAACCTCCACACTGTTTTCCAGAGCGGCTGCACCAGTTTACATTGCCACCAACAGTGTAGGAGGGTGCCCGTCTCTCCACACCCTCACCAGCACCTATAGTCTCTTGCTTTGTTCATTTTAGCCACTCTGACTGGTGTGAGGTGGTATCTCAGTGTGGTTTTGATTTGTGTTTCCCTGATGATGAGTGATGTTGAGCATCATTTCATGTGCCTGTAGGCCATCTGGATGTCCTCAAAATGGGCAAAAGTCCTGAACAGACATTTCTCCAAATAGACATTTTTTTACATCACAATAAGACTGTACCCAATATCTGTTTCCCATTCTCATTTATTGCTGGGCATCAAGCACTTTTCTTTGTGCCTACCTAATTTTTTAAGCTATTTAAAAATGCTGCTTATTTTTCTATGAATAAGATATTCCATAATTTATTTGAGTATCCTCTTTATTATTAGATAGTTGTCTTATTTTCATTTTTAAAGAAATGTCAAAATGAACTACTTTTGGTATTCATTTATTGAGTTTTAATAATTCTCATTATTTTTTGAACTCATTATAAAAATATCTTCATTATACTCTTGCAAATATTAATCTTTTGCTTGACTTTTTCACTTCACACCCTTTTTACTCTTCATGTAATCATAGATGCCTTCTTTTGTGATTTCCTAATCTAAAAAAAATAGAGATTTATCTTCCTGCAGAAACTGACAACTTAAGGTAAGGTTTTATGTGCATCTGTCTCTAAATTGTTAATCATTACTGCAATACTACGTATTAAGTTAATCCTCCTCATCTTCATCTTTAATGCTTCTTTCAGTATATACAAAATTCCAAAATATAAAGAAATACTTCCAGGAAACTTGTCCTGTTTTAGAACCCTATTTTTATACCCAAACCAGAAAAGTCTGTGTTTCAATTACTTTGTTTCTATGTTTTATTTATTTGTTTTACGTGTACACTAGCTTAAATAACATTTTAATTTTATTTGACTATCCTTTACAAGTGAACTTGCAAATAATTTCTTTGAATTTATAGAATGTCCTCTTTAAGTTGTGATTTAAGTTCATTAAACATACGAATTAGATTGCAGAGAATTCATATTTTTATATATTTAATATTTGCAAATTAGAGTAATGACTAGCTTCTCTGTGTGCTAAAACCTTTATTCTTTATCAGTTTCATAGGCTTCTGTTTATAGACCTTCACCATTTCTGCAGAGTTTACTTCAATTATAGACTTTATGTTCTTATAGTACACTCTTTTCCATTATAATTTATATTTCATGATGACTCCTATATTAAAGGAATTTCAAAATCTGGCTAAGGAGGAAACAAAGCGCACATTTAAGGATCATATAAATGATTTAAAGGACCAAACCCGCTCAGAGCGCTCTCTGACCCCACGTCACACTCTCCGCGCCCCCCAGAAATGTTCCTTGCTAGCTGACTGTGACTTCTCTAAGTCTTTTAAATTAGTTATATGAAAAAGATATTTTGGCATTTTCCCATCAAATGTCAAGTACTAAAAGTAGGGTAAATTCTAAAAATTTTAATAAAGAGACTTATTTTGATTAATAGGATAATTTTTAAACTTTTATTTATCCCAACTGTAATATTTTTCTTTCATGACTTGATTTATTTTTAATTACTAGAACTATATATTTTGAAGCTGTTAATAATACATTAAAATTGACTGTGATTTTTGTTTTTTATAATTAGAAACCAAACTTTTTACTGAAGTCTGTCTTTGCTTTTCCATGAGAGTGGATAATCTTATTACAATCCATACCTAACTTTATTTAATTATGTTTTCCAGATAGAGATAAGTGATATATCAGTAGGATTATAATTTCATTTGTTGCTTCTCCTCTAATTTAATTTTGTTTATACATCTGTTCCAAAAGGGTTCTTCTCGTCTATTTTGAATGAAAATAATATAATTATGTTTTGGGTTACTATAATTTTTTTCATTTGTATTGCATAGCCACTTCTTTTTTAACATATTTTTAAATGTGTGTTTTTAGACAGAGTGTGAGCGGGGGAGGGGGAGAAAGAGAGGGAGACACAGAATCCGAAGCAGGCTCCAGGCCAAGCTGTCAGCACAGAGCCTGATATGGGGCTCAAACTCACGAACCATGAGATCATGACCTGAGCTGAAGTCAGACACTAAACCAACGGAGCCCCCCAGGCGTCCGTGCACGGCCACTTCTCAGGAGGGCTTCCCCCAACCCCTGCCAATTCACATATACACAGACACTTCAGCCCCACCACGCACACAAACAAGGTCCAAGTGGGTGATATAAACGTTGCTTCCCGTCAACAGCACCAACGTGTCGCAACTACTACAGACCGTGACCACATGTAGCTGATGCGATCCTCCAGTGAAAGGGAAGTGGTTCTTTTTCTGATTATGGTTTTAAACACAGATAGCACCATCATTCCTCAAAACTCTACGATTTCCTGATCAACATTCACGTCCTGAGTAGCACATTTTTTAGCTAAAAATAGACCCCTAAATTGATAACAAAGTACAGGGTTTCTTTTTAAATGAAGAGAAGTGTGGCAAAAGCAATAAAATAAAGCCTTTCTGCATCCACATATTGGTCAATGAGTGTCACATTTCTAAGAGTAACTAAAAAACCCCTTCTTTTAATATATCATATATGAACATTTTCATAAAAGTCTGTCACATAAATGATGCAACAAGACTTAGAGTGTTTCAGAAAGGAATGTTCCTTTCCTGAATTACGCTGACTCCTAAATTCACAAAGTGTGTCTCTAAAATGATCTTGAATGTAGATCTTGTCTATACATGAGAAAGTGTAGGGTTCAAATAAAATTCATTTGAGCTAAACCTTTCTGTGAAGGTGGGAAAAAACCCTCGAGGGTCCTGCATTGTTACCCCCAAGTTCTCCATCTGAGGACACTTTACTCAGCAAAATGACAGGACACACAGGCTCCCTGGGAGACAGACCTGCGTGAACAGTGACTTTGAAGCCTGTGGTCAGGGACTGTCCTTTTGGCCGGGCCACTGAAACATTGCATGTGGCTCCTTTTACTGTAAAACATGCCCAAGCCCTGTCTTCATGAGGGGCTTCATGAGGGCAACCCGTCACACGAGGGCACTGCCCCACCGACGGCAGAGGCAATGCAAGCAGCTATGGAGAACACGGGCAATTTTTCTCTTTGCAGAGTGTTCCACAGTAATGTCACAAACCAAACCAAACCAAACCAAAACACTAACACGTAACACTGAAAAATGACAGAAGAGCAAAATACTTTTCAGAAACCCAAAACGACTTTATTTACAAGTGAGAAATGACCAAATTAAACACTTCCCTGACCTTGTTAGCAGCTTAATGTTAGT
Organism: Suricata suricatta; assembly: GCF_006229205.1. Lineage (NCBI taxonomy): Eukaryota > Metazoa > Chordata > Mammalia > Carnivora > Herpestidae > Suricata > Suricata suricatta. The sequence goes on along the minus strand of NC_043714.1, from coordinate 12,436,660 downwards.
ACACAGACTGCTTAGCTATAAGAGGCGAGTGTGGGTTCCTCATGTCGGAGAAGCAAGGTCTTAGAAAAACAGGGTAAGCATTCTCTCCTCATCCCCAAACCTCACCCCATTCATTCATTCACCCATTTGAAAAGTATTTACCAGCAGAGACCTACTCTGCCGCAAGGACTCTGTGAGGGACACAAGTAGTGAGAAAGGACACAGTAGTGAGAAAGCAGTCCCCGGGGCACATGGATTTCTCGTGGTTTGGGGTACACTCAACACACTAAATGAACATGTAGCTAAAGTTATGAAAATGCCATGAAGGACAAAATTAAGGAGGAGGATTTAGGTTAGAAAATGAGAGGCTTCTCTAGAAAAAGTGCCATTATGCCGACCCCTAGAAACAGAGAGCAGCTCACCAGGAGGAGTAGCATGTGAAAAGGCTCAGGGTAGAAAGAATGGGGCTTCTCAGGACAGGGAAGAGGCCAGTGTGGCTACAGCAAAGCGGACAGGGGAGGTCAGGACGGCAGGCTAGAGGGGAAGGCTGGGGCCAGACAGGCTCAGCTATGGACTTGGGCTTCGCATCTGAACTGGAGTGGGAAGGTGCTGGAAGAATTAACACCAGGGCCTGTCAGTATCCTACCCGTGCCATCCTTTGGAAGAACACTCTGGCTGCCAAATGGAGAAGAAGAGGTGGTAGAGCAGTCTGTTTGGCAGAAGACAGCGGTAGTCTAGCAAGGGGTGGTGGCTTATCACAGGCTAGTGGTCATGGCAATGGAGAAAAGCAAATACATTCAAGAGCCGGCTGGAGACAGACTCTACAAGATTTGATGATGGATCAGGTATGAGAGATGAGGGGGAGCGTGAGGTTCTCGGGCTTCTGCCCCAAGCAACTCGATGGCACAGAGGTGGAAAAATGGCCAAAGACACTGACATGGGTGACAGGGAGGAGATCGAGGGCTATACTTTGTAATTCTTACACTAGGGAAGCCAGGGAGGAAGTGGGCAAGTGGCTGCGAGGAGATCGAGGGCTATACTTTGTAATTCTTACACTAGGGAAGCCAGGGAGGAAGTGGGCAAGTGGCTGCGAGGATCAAGAGAACTGAAGGAAGTCTGGGCCAGGGAAATAAACTTAAGTTGCGGAGGGCATGAGGAGAGAGGGCAGTGGTGGCAAGAGATAGAGCAAGAGAGAAGGCTGCCTCTGGGAGTCATCCTTGCCATGTGAAAATGTGCAGGCATCGCATGCAGAGATGGCGTAAGGAAGGAAAATGAAAAAGAGCACTATGGAAGCTAGTAAAATGAGGGGTGCGAGGAAAATGGTTGAGTCCAGCAAATGAAGAATGAAAGGTGAATGTTAGACTCAGCAATAAGAAAGCCATATGCAAGAGCCATTTCAGTGGAATATCAGGAGTGGAACCGTATCTTGTGGGTTGAACAGTAAACTGGAAGAAAGTAAAGATAAGTGTCAAAATACATAGAGATAGGTTTTTATAACAACATCCTAAAATATTCTCATAATGTAGAACATAGGATTTTGTGCCTTTCTTTAATGGTAGATAGGCATATTTATATCTTATGAGGAATGATACAGTAGAAAGGGCGAGATTTTGTGAGAATTCAGAAGCTATGAGATCAAGAGTAGACAAGTCACCCTTGGAAAGGTGGGCTCGGAGGTAGAAAAGGGGAGACATCGTGATAGATGGTGGGGAGATGGGGGTTTGGTGGCCTCTGTTTTCTCACTTGATCAAAGTATGCAGTGTGCGAGGGTGGAGGGTTGAGGGTGGAAGGATGAGCCAGAAAAGCCTAGATGGTCTGAAAAAGGTGGACAATGTGTAGAAGTCACTGCAGTTTGGGAATTTACAGAAAAAACTGAACAGTGTGGTGAAATGGGGGAGAGCAAATTTACACCATCACCAATATATTCAACTTCCTGCACCCCCTCTACTTCCTCTCTAAGTTAACAGCATTTATAGCTACCCTGGCACTTGGAATGAACGCTTGGGGTCATCCTGACCCTCCCTCTGCGCATTTCTTCCAACTTCTCATCAACCCTACACAGTCAAGCTCCAAGCTTCCCAGTCCCGTGCCATTGAACTTGTTCAGGCACTCACTGATGCCAGATACACCCAAACGCAGTTACTTTCAGCTTCCCATCCTCCAGGCTCTCTTCTCTCTTGACATCTTTCCCCAACTCCACTACTTTATCTGCCACACTCACTAGCACTGGTCACTGCAACATTGGGTTATTTCTGTATCCCTCTGTCTCCTTTGTTTTCTCCTGGAATTCCCTTTCTCTTTCTGGGCAAAGTTAATTTACTCCCTCATTTCCAGTCCTAGCGTTTTATGTGTCCAGCTCCTCATTAGACTGGGAGCTCCTCTAAATAAATAAACAAATAAGATTGAATGTTTACTTCTGTGTCACCAGTATCTAGCATACAGGACCAGCTACAAAACTGGCGGCACCCAATGCAAAATGAAAATGTGGGTCCCTTGTTAAAAAATTATTAAGAGGGGTGCATGGGTGGCTCAGTTGGTTGAGTGTCCAACTTCAGCTCAAGTCATGATCTCGCAGTTCATGATTTTGAGCCCCACATCAGGCTCACTGCTGTCAGCCTGTTAGTGCCAAGCCTGCTTCAAATTCTCTGTCCCCCTCCCGCTGCCCCTCCCCTGCTTGCATTCTTCCCCCTCCTCACAAAATTACTAAGAATCTCAAAATGGCAACTGCAGAGCATCAAAGTAAGTGCGGGGCCCTGGGCAGCCACACAAGCCACACAGCCAAGAAGCCAGCCCTGTGAGCAAAGTACCTGAAACATCATGTTCAAGGAATCACTGATGCATAAATGCAGCATTTAATGAGAGCTAAATGCATTTAGATATAATCCCTCATTCAGGAAGGCTGTATTAAGATAAATAGAGCCCTAGATTTGATCTGTGATACAAACTGGATGTCTGATCTTGGATAACTCTTTTGATCTTTACTTTCCTAATCTCTAAAATGAGAAGACTGAATTCGACAGATTCTCACCCATACTTAATAAAAGTGTAGAATCCATAAATGTGCTCAGACCTAACTCATTTGACAAGCTCTCTTCCTAGCAAAGAAAAAGGAGAAAGCAGAGGCAGAAGAGGAGAAGGAGGAAGAGGAGGAGGAGGAGGAGCAGAGAAGAGGAGGAAGAAGATACTAACAAATTTCAGAATACCCAGGCAATCCTCGTTATTTATAAACTCAGTATCTATTGGGAACTTTAAAGGTCCAATTTGAACAACATGAGAATTTTAAATGAATATTATAGAAGATTAGTAAGATTATGAACTTGGAACTAAACAAGAAGGTTCAAAAAATCAGGCTCAACCAGAAGTAAACTCACATGGTCAATTAATGTTACAACAGAGGCAAATTTATACAATGAGGAAAAGACAGTCTCCTGGACAGTTACATGCAAAAGATCGAAAGTGAGCCACTTTCTTATACTTTACACAAGCTCAAAATAGATTAGACCTAAATGAGACCTGAAACCAGAAAACCCCTATGAGAAAATATATACAGTGATCTCTGTGACAGCAGCCTTTTCTAGATATGTCTCTTCAGGCAGAGGAAACAGAAGCAATAATAAACTATTGGGATTACATCAAAATAAGAAAATTTTGCATAGCAAAATAAACCATCAACAAAACAACAAAGCAACCTTACTCAATGGGAGATCTTTCTTGATATTTTTCTATATTTTTGAGAAGGAGAGAAGGAGGAGCTGGGGAGGGACAGAGAGAAAGGGAGAGCAGAACTGAAGTGGGCTCCGTGCTGACAGCAAGGAGCCTAATGTGGGGCTCAAACTCAGGAGCTGTGAGATCATGAGTGGAGCCAAAGTCAGACACTCAGCCAACCAAGCCACCCAGGTGACCCAGGAGAAGATATTTTAAATGATACATTCGATAAGGGGTTAATTCCAAAATATATAATGAACTTTTACAAGTCACTCAATACCAAACAAACAAGCAAACAATTTGATTTAAAAAATGGGCAGAGGACCTGAATACATATTTTTCAAAGACCTACAGATGGCCAACAGACACATGAAAAAGATGCCCAACATTACTAATCATCAGGGAAATGCAAATCAAAACAACAATGAAATATCACTTCACACCTGTCAGAATAGCCAGAATCAAAAAGACAAGAAATAACAAGTGTTGGTGAGGATATAGAGAAAAAGGAGCCCTCACACACTGTTGGTGGGAATGCAAATTGGTGCAGCCACCATGGAAAACACTATGGAGGTTTCTCAAAATACTAAATACAGAACTGTATTATCCAGTAATTCCACTCCTGAGTATTTACCCAAAACACTAATTCTTAAAGACATACGCACCCCTCTGTGTATTGCAGCGTTATTTACAATAGCCAAGATATGGAAGCAAGCTAAGCGTCCACTGATAGATGACTGGATAAAGAAGACATGGTATGCATATACGATGGAATATCACCCGCCACAAAAAAGAATGAGATCTTGCCCTTTGCAACAACATGGTTTGATCTAGCGGATATGATGCTAGGGGAAACAAGTCAGACAGAGAAAGACAAATACCATATGATTTCACTTATACGTGGAATATAAAAATAAAATAAAATAAACGAAAGGCAGAAACAAACCCATAAACACTGATGATTGCCAGAGAAGAAGGGCATGGGGGGATGGGCAAAATGGGTGAAGGGGAGAAAGGGATACAGGCCTCTGGTTATGGAATGAGTAAGTCATGAGGACGAAAGACACAGCATAGGGAAGATAGTTGATAGTGTTACAATGGGTTGTGTGGGGACGGATGGTAGCTACGCTCGAGGTGAGCACAGCATAACATACAGAGTCGTCAAATGGCTGTTACACACCAGAAACAATGTAACAGAATGTGTCAACCAAACTTCAATTAAAAACAAGAAATGAAGCTCAGGTAGACAGGGGAGAAGGTAGAGACAAGATTTAACGCGGACAACATTCCTTTTTTCTGAGTGCATGTGATAAGCTCACAGGGCTCCAGGCCTTGCAAAGTCAATGACAAACAATTCCATGTCCTGAACTCAAGAAGTCTATAATCCGTATTCCTGCCCATCTGAACAGACATGATTTCCTCTCCCAGGCCTGGTATTGGTAGGGGTGAAAATGAGTGTTATGCGTAGGCCCCTGGAATAATAAGAAAACCAGTGCGGAGCTGGGGATAAAAGCATGGAAGGCAGTACAAGTGTTTGGGTTAAGGGCTGAGACTGGAAATCAAATGGCCACTCCTTGGCTTGGACAAGCTGCATATTGACCAGAAGCCTCAGCTGTTGAGGTGGTAAACGTCTGTACCTTCCTCTTGGAACTGGGGAAATAACTGAGAAAAACAGACTGCAAATGTACATTGCACCAAACAAGTGTCCATTTATATTTGTCCCGTATCCACATGGCATAGGCAAATCAATAATCATAGGAAAATTATTTGAAAGACTCACTCAGTATACTCCTGAGATCTACTTTGTACATGATGCATGGTCCAGGTTGGCCAGCTAGGCCTATGCTCAATAATTACACCAAATTCTGTTCTTTTGGCTCTCTGGGTTAATTTCATAATGTTCTATTCTGTTTTACATAGAGCTAGATGTAATTTTTAAAAATTAGGGAAAAAGTTTTCCTGAACTATTCTCAATATATTTTGAGGAAAATATGACCCTCAAAAGTACCTTCTATTTCCCTAATGACTCTTTCTCATCAATATCAGTTTATTGCCACATAAAATAAGAAGTAGTCATTCATGAAAATTTCACTAAGGTGGTAATAACAATATAAGCAAATCTTAAAAGCTTAAAACTATTGAGGTGTCTGGGTGGGTCAGTCAGTTAAGTGTCCGACTTCGGCTCAGGTCATGATCTCACAGTTTGTGAGTTCGAGCCCCACATCGGGCTCAGAGCCTAGAGCCTGCTTCAGATTCTGTGTCTCTCTCTCTGCCCCTCCCCTGCTCGCATAAGGTCTCTCTCTCTCTCAAAAACAAACAATATAAAAATTAAACATAAAAAACTTAAAACTATTTCTTATTTTCCAATTTTTGTTTATTCCCACCCCCTCAGAAAACAAAACAAAAATCACTTTTATAAGCAAAAGGAAAGAACTCACTGACTCTAATAAAATAATACCCCCTTCTTCCTCAGTATTTGACTCAGGAAAAATATATCTGTAATTATACTGAGAATGACAGGCAGCACCAAACATCTTTCAGCAGAAAGTTCTCCCAGGACATACATGATTTAGAAATACTGAAGAAACTCCATAGAGATTAATATTTCTAAATACTTAGGGATCCAAAAAATGGGAAAAAAATCATTAGCCATGTTTATATTTGAAACAGTTTCAGATTTTCAGTAAAAGAGGTAAGAAAGTAAACATTTTTGACTATCTGTAGGGGATATTCATACTGCTGAAAAATATGTTTTCCTATCAATCACATTTAAATTCATAATGGAGTTATTCTCATGAAAATAAGAGATGGACAGGTTGAAAATGTGAGTTGATGATTATTAGCTTTTTTTTAAATTCAAAAATATCTTCACAAACTATTTTAATAAACTCCAAAGAGTTTTGTAATTATTTTGTTCCACTATTTTACATGAATAAATAGTATTTAATTTTGTTACATCAAATACTGTTTGAGGTAAGAAACAGATGGTGGGCAGATTAACCATTTCGTTGTAATGGAATCTGGCGGGAGGTGCCTTGTGACTGAATAGGAGAAAATCCATTCTAGTCACTTGACTTCAAAAGGAATCTTGATGTGATTGAAGTTCAAATTCAATCTAGAAAGATTTAAAAAGGTAGAAAAAAGACATTTTATTTTTAAACATACGATGCTATTGTGACAACTTACAAATACTTAGATACACTCTAGTTCCCTTGTCTGTGGGCAGACGGCCTTTTTACAGCAATTGGACACCAAAGGAACATTAGTTATTTTCTCTCCTCTGGATGCAGACTTGCAAATGTACAAGTCTAACTTTCTCCAACACTAATCTGGGAAAATTCAAGTTTTCAATCACTTGAAAACTTCTTGCCCTTTCTCGATTTTTTTTAAGATATTAATTGCAATCACTGTAGAATATCTCTAATTTCTTACTCCAGTAAATATGCTACATCCAACCTGAAGATGAGATAATGGACTCAAAGATCTCTGAACACAGCCACACGGAATCTCCTTTAAATGCTTGTCCGGGACAGCTCTTTCAAAGTTCCCGTCATGTTCAATTCCCTTACAAATTAGTAACGGCCCATGATGAAACAGGCTGCAGATAGTTCACACTGATACATTTAATATAGTTAGTCAAATGCTTTTCCAGCAGTTGTGTTCACACGGCCGCCTCCTGTACGTTATTCAGACTCTTCCTGTTTCTCCTTTTTCCACCTTTAATTGTATCCCAGCAGGACATAACAGCACGTTTCTTGGTATCCATTTCTTCAATTTCTCCATTAAGGACACCTCATATATCTTTTCCATATATCTTTATTTCTATAAATGGTATTCTTTTCTCCAAACATAGAGATATTTTTAGTCCAAATGAAATTTTAAAAATCACAGCAAACATTAAGACAAGGCAATTTTGCTCTAGTCAAAGCTGGGGTGCTTACTGAAATGATTTGATGTAGTCTCACAGATCAACCAAAAATATGTACTAATCCCTTAAGGTGCAAGTTGGTCTTGGCTAAAGCAGAACGTTTACGTTGGGTGTGAAGTTACTGGGCGTATAACTCCACAGGAGCACAGATCTGCCTGCCTTGTTCACTGCTATATCCTCAGCACATAGAAGCTTGATAACCCAAAGTAGCTATTCAATAAACACTGCTGAAGATGTAAGTAAATAAATAAAATTAATTTAAAACATCTTGACAAAAAGTATAAAAAACTATGAGTTTTACTTTATGTCTAGTAGACTTGCCAACCAAATAGAGTAGCTAGACGGACAGGACTGTGCTCTGAAGGATATTACACAGAGAATTATAGGAACATGGAAATTGAAGTGCAGCTCCCTTACCCTCTACTCCAATATGGCAGCTTCTCCAGAACCTACACTTTCTAGGTCTGTAGGCAGTGAGGAAGGCCTTGGGCTATTCAAAGGTCTATGGACATGGCCAGTGCAATACCTCATCCTGGGTCTCAAGCAGAGACTGACATTAAGAAGTATGAGTTTGGCCCACAGAGACCTGTAGAGCCCTAGGAAAAGAGTGAAATCAGCTTCCCACATGAGGGTCACATCACCCTGGCCTTCCTGAGTAAGAAGTGGCTGAACCAGTGGGCTGAGTGTCCCCAGTGCTGAAGTGAGATTTCAAGGAGACTGGAGATGTGAGGAACAGGAAAGCTCCTTCCAGGAAGGAGAGAATGACCAACCTGCTTCAACATTTTTCTTTTCTTCATTTATGGAAAACCAATACTCAGGATATCTGGACAATGAACAGACAAAGAAAATGAGCAGAACCACACACACACACACACACACACACACACACACACACACATACAAACCCATTTAAGGGGGTCCAATGGCCAAAACAGGAATATATACCCAGTGAAATAGAGTTCCTGGAAAAGACAGAAAACTTTAATAAAAAACAAAAAGCACTAAAAGGATTCAATAGCACTACAAAGATGTTCTTCAGCTAATAAAGACGATTTTCTAATTAGACATCTAGTAGATGAATATAAGGAGAGTATGGTTGTTTGAGATCCAAATTAGGACCCAAAGATCAACTCAAAAAAATCGGAAAGGTTAAAAAATTACTAATACACACACACACACACACACACACACACACACACACAATTTACATACATATATCACACATGCATAAAAAGATAAGAGACTTAGAGAACAGATATATAAGGTTTAACATTAAAAAAAAATAGAGTTCCAGAAGGAGAAAAAGAAACCATTTGAAGAATCACACTAATTGGACAAATAATGAAAATACAAGTTTTTAGTCTAAGAATGAAAAGAAAACAAGAGAAAAGAAATCAGACAAATTCTGGTGAAAATTTCTTAAACTTCAAAAATAGGATATATCTTCCAAAGACTAAGCTTTCTACAAAGGGGATAAAATAAAAGTGTCATGTGACTATTTTCAACTATCGACTCGAGAAGTCAGTGGAATACCATTTACTGTCTACTAAAAGGAAAGAATGAGGGGCGCCTGGGTGGCTCAGTCAGTTAAGCATCCGACTTTGGCTCAGGTCACGATTTCATGGTTTGTGGGTTCAAGCCCCACATCAGGCTCTGAGCTGAGTCAGAGCTGAGTCAGAGCTGAGTCAGAGCTGAGCTGAGTCGGCTCAGAGCCCAGAGCCTGCTTCAGATTCTAGGTCTCCTTCTCTCTCTGCCACTCCCCCACTTGTGCTCTGTCTCTCAAACATAAATAAATGTAAAAAAATATATTTAAAAAGTTTTAAAAAAGGAAAAAATGAAACTTAAAATCTTATACCATTTATTTGTCAAAGTAAAAGGAAGACATTGGAGAACAGCAAAATTCAGTAACTACACCATCTAAGTTCTCTATAGGAGAAAAATACAGTACTTGAATCAATTTAAGTGAATAACAAATGAAAGAGAATAGAGATGTGTAAAGATGGGGTAATAGAGAGAGGAAAGCAGCTCCTGATATCCTGTACCAGAAACAGGTGTTGGCCTTTTCCATTTGAACATAAACAATCTTACACCATCAGCATCACACAAGACCCCTCTCCCTGAAGGTCATGTCTAAAACAAGGCCATGCTGTAATCATGTCTGAACTCAGAACAAAATATGAATGGTGTCCAAACCAGGAAATAGCAGACATATTCCTTTCCTAGCTCATAGCAGATATGGGTGCTACTTTACCAATTACAGCCACAGCCTGACTCATATCCACCCTTGTTGAGGATAAGAGTTATTAAAATGCCTAATCATGGAACTACACCTGCTCCTTGCAGTATGCCATCTACTTCCTTAAGCCATCCCCCAAATCCCTAAACCTAAACCCAAACTCTGTAAATTCTTTCTAACATCCTATAAGGCTCCCCATGGTTTCTGATGGTATTAGCTCCCTCATCATCACAAATAAATTCAACTTGCTCAACTATGGGTGTATTCCTGGTGGTCTTCAGCTGAAGGACACTGACATTGAGTAGAAAGAGAAGAGGAAACAGTGGTGAGCAATGGACTTTGCCCCTTACAAAAACGGGTAAAGATAAGCTGACTAAAAATGTGTTAAATAAAGGAAAGGCAAGGCAAGGAAAGGCAAGGTAAGGAAAGGCAAGGAAAGGAAAAAAATAAATAGCTTAATAAAGAGCCTTGAAATTGAAAAGATGAAGAGATACACCACAAGGGAAAGTCTAATATAGGGTAGAATTAAGAGTACCAAACTATTTGAGTAAACGCTAGCATTGCTGAGGGTAGGAACACTGGTGTCCATTGAGGTAGAGAAAACCAGAAAAGTAAAAGCAATTCAAGGGATCTCACGAAGAGGGCAGGCAGAGAAAAAGAGTAACTTCATAACAAACATACTTTCATTTATTCAACAGCTATGTGTTGATTGCCTTATTGTACATAAGTTATTTTTTCCAAGTACTTCAGATACAACAATAAATCTAGCCATACAGTTTTTGCCTTCATGAAGCTCTGATTATGTTGGGGGAAGATAGTAAATAAAATACATACATAATGTATGTATTTTCATATGGAGAAGATTCCTGAAGAAAAATAAAACTGGCTAAGGAACCAAAACACGATAGGAGCTGCTCTTGTAAATACTCTGTTGAAGTGACAAGCAAGCAGAGACCTGAACTGAGTCAGGGGTCACCACACATGCCTCGGGCGGCTGAGCAAAGCAGGAGGAAAAGTGAGAGTAAATGTTCTGAATTGAGACTATTCTTGCTGTGTTTTATTACAGCAAGAAGCCCAGTGAGGCTGGAGCCCAGTGTGATAGGGAAAAGCTGTAAGAGGAGAGGAAGCCAGGGACCGGGTCCGGCAGGATTTTGGATTTTGAACAAATAGAGCATTTTTGTACAGAACAAGAAGGCATACAATCAGCAGCTACACGGATTCAGTTGCCCGGAATCTGTGCCAAGCTGTTTTCTAACCTTCTCTTCTACCATCCTTAGAACACTGACTCTTCGGTGTCTTTATTCTCCATTGCCTCACAGTAGTAATATGGCTGCTGCAGCTCCTGGAACCATGTCCTCACACAAGAGGTCAAGCAGGACAAGCAGGAATGAAGGCAGGAGTGTAAAAGCTTTTTCTCCATGAGATCTGTGCTTTCTTTGTTTTGTTTTTGGGGTTTTTTTGGGTTTTGTTTTGTTTTGTTTAATCATAAAAGGATTCTTCTTAGGTCTCATTAATTAGACTATGCCATAGGCCTGCATTTAGAGTAAACTCTGGTGAAAGGATATGGAGGGTAATTGCACTCATTAGCTCAGAGGTAACACTATCAGTCTCTAGGAATGGGAGAGGCCACCCTTGTCCAGGTTAAGGTATAAATTGGAGTTCTATTAGGAAGATATAAAGGGAGAAGGGAGAATATGGCTGTTGAGTAAGCAACCAAAAACTCGTCCACCAAAATCCTCAATATCTACAAATCTGAGGAAGGAAATTCACGTGTCACATCACATCTTTCAAACGTTAAGGAAGCATTTTAAATAAATAAATAAATAAGCATTGACTTCTAATGAAATTACGGTGTAAAATAGGAAGTGAAGAAAATTAGCAAAAAACAAGAGGGTACATTAGCCTCAATTTTAACTCAATATTATCTTTATCTCATTTGAAATCAGAGATGTGAAAGGAATGGCCACTATTCCATTTTTATTTCACATTGTCTTAGAGGGTCTACAGTAAATGCAATAAATCATGAAAATTAAATAATCTGTACAAATGTTTAGAAAAAAAGAAAACATAAAACAGCTACTTTTTCTGATAGGATCGGAAAATATAAGCTATTCCAGTATAAAGTAGCCGGTAGAATTAATGTGCAATTTGGGAAGGCGCTGGGATACAAGATAAATATATCAAAGTCAACAGCTTTTCTCCATTCACAATATGCACTTGGAAATGCACATCAGAATATATTTTATTGTCAACTGGTAAAAAAGAAATAAAGGAAAACCACCATAAAATAAAATGCTAAGGAACACATTTATCAAGAAAGACACGAATTCTATGGAAAAAAATGAAAGTCTTCTTAATGGGAACCAATGGAAAGATACAACTTTTTTCTTGGATGGATAGATTTAATCTCATGTACACACACACACAAACACACACACACACCGAGTTTTCTAATACATAAATTTAATCCAGTTTTTATTAGAAACCAGCAGGTAGGATTTTTTACTGGATAAAGGGATCTTAAATTTTATATGAAAAATTTAAGAATGTCTTTTTAAAGCTGTGAAATAGAAGCTTATGAATATTCTCTAAAGATATGTGTCAATATTCCTATTTTTATAGATTGTAATACCGAAACTCAGAAGTTGCCAGGTTGTCCAAAGCCATGTTGCAAGACAGGGAACCAGGATTCAAACTCAAGTCAGCCTAACTCCAAAGCGCACCTTACTGTTGTAAGAATACGAGTCTGAACCAAACATACGCCATAACAGGCTTTAAGTTTCCCCTCTGAACTAGAAGGCCTAAGTTTCAGTTTCCCCAAAACTACCAGGCAGTTACGCATTGCCTAGAGCAGGAGAGACCACCTCGCGGTATCCAATCAGGAAAGGCCAGCTACCACTCTCCACATTCCTCAGATGAGGCCTGCAGATGGGAACTTTAGATAGGACCCTGTTACCTAATGTTAAAGTTAACCCGTTAGTCGCCGAACAAGACCCTGGGCTCGCTCTGTAATTGGTTAATTTCAAAACTACTCTAAATATTGTGATTGGGTCCCATCAAAAGTAACGAACGCTCTGAACAATGTGTATGGTTAAAGTTGCTGCCAATACTGTTGTACCATTATGATTGGATCACTGTATCTATGTCACAATTTCTTGTAACTCCCCCTTCCCAGACCCCATATAAACCCTACCCCGCCATGTTCAGGGCTCTCAGCATGGATCCACTGCACTGGTGAAGGCTGTGAGCCCGAGCTTATAAGCCCGCAATAAAGCCCTTTGCATGGGTGACTCGGTCTCCCTGGTGGTCTCGATACTGCGACTTGGGCATTACACTGTCTTGGAGTCCCAGTGAATTTACAATTAAGTAGGAAGATTGCCCGACATACCTATTGGCTCCCCTAATGCATTTTTGTTGGATATTAAACCTTATAAAAATAAGAGTCAGTCTTACTTTTGTAATTTACTCATTTAATTTACTAATTATTTACCACCAAATCAATTTTATTTATTATATAAGATAAATTATAATAAATAAAAATTATTTATTAAAATTATTATTGTTGTAATTATTTAATTTACTTATATGAGCCAAGAACCTACTATACTCCCCATGTCCTAGACAAGAATATAGTTCTCTGTACACATGTCCTGATTAGGTCTGCAAGGGCCCACCGTGTGATATGGAGTTGGAGCATACAAAAAAACAAATTCAAGGAACAAAATCATTCTGTTGAAGCCTTCGCATCCTTTTCCTTCAAACCAAGCCTGGTCTTGCTGGAATTCCTAAAGTGTGAGGAGGAAGAGAGGCCACATGAATTTCTAGAAAGAGAAGTAATCCAAGGATCCATTTACAAGTCCACTCACAACAAGCTGATGTAAATATTGGAACATGACCCAAAAGGGAAAAGTGTATGTGTTTGTGTATTTTGGGAAGGGTAAAACTTTGAGTCCTCTCATGAATCCTAACTATGCAATTCATAGATTTCTTGGACTCAATTTTTATAGGAAAATTTCAGAATAGAAAGACATATCCGTTCATGAACTCCTATTGAGTGGGGTGCTTGACGTTCATAATTTTTATTATGATATATTTTGTGCAATTCAGTTAGAAATGCTGAATGAGGAAAGATCGTTTTTGTCAAAGCTTTTCAAATAAATTCACTTCAATAAATATTTTCGGAGTATCTATTATGAGCAAGGAACTGGACTATGTATAATAAAAGCTGCGTTCTCTGGTTAAAGTACTGTGCTCTCTGGGAATTTACAATCTCATGTGTAGAACAGAAACATACACCTCAAGAAATAATGTGGTGGTACCACAGACACTGGAAGCATAAATCAAGTGGAAAGATTTATTCTACTCAGAGGATTCCAGGAGGAACTATATAAACTAAGACTGGAAGTCTTTTTTTTTTTAATATATATATATATATATTTAATTCCAGTATTGTATTGTTAACATACAGTGTTGTATTAGTTTCAGGTGCACAGTATACAGATTCAACAATTCAATACATCGGCCTGTGCTCATTTTGACAAGTGCATCCTTAATCCCATTGACTATTTCACCCATCGCCCACCTATCCCCCACCTCTCTTCTCTTTGAACCTGCTTTTTTGGCTTTGTACTTCCTCTTTAGGCTATGGAGATCCACCAACAAAATTTTAATATGTGGTGAAGGAATACTTCAGGATTTCTTATGCCTGACTTGAAATACATTGAAACTGTGCTTTCATTCTTTCCTATTTGATGTTTTCTGAAAAGAAATCTGTAAGGAATTTAGAAATATTCATTAATAAATTTTCTAAAAAGCAAAAAAAGTAGAAAACATATGTCCAAGCATTTTTATTCTAATCTATATTCTAAATGCAGACAAAGGCCACTGACTTATTTTCCATTAGCTCCATTAGCTCCCCCCAAGAAAGCTCCCTTGTGTCTCAATCTTTTTTTTTTTTTTTTGAGAGAGAGAGAGTGCGTGCAAGTAGGGAAGAGGGGCAGATGGAGAGAGAATCTCAAGCAGGTTCATGCTCAGCCCCTAACACAGGGCTTGATCCCACAATGACCCAGGGTCATGACCTGAGTCGAATCTAGAGTGAGTTGGTCGTTCAACAGACTGAGCCACCCACGCCCCCCCCCCCCCGGCTTACCTTGGGTCTCAATCTTGTATTGAAGTGAACTGGCTTCTCTACACGTAAGGACACAAGTCAGGCTCCTAATCCACCCATCACTGATTGACTAATTGTCAGTGGTACCTCCTCATGTTGGGATTGTTTCTGTAAATCAGAAACCAAGACTAGCTGGGTCCCGGTACTTGTTTCTGAACTGATTGGCACTGGGAACTTGCCAGGAATACTAATATTTGAAAGTGATAGTTTAATAGGAATCCATTCATTTAAATTATACAAGTCCCATTACATTAAATTGGAATATACATAGAGGATTCCTAGACAGCATTATCTCTGGTCTATAGAGAATTCCATCATTGAAATACAGTGTAGTATTATTGTGCCATCTACCATTCAGAGTGTGGAAATCAGACCTATTCACTTTAAAAGTATTTCTGCATCTTCTTTTATATAAATAGAAAAGAAAAACACAGTCAAAGATACTGGCCACTATGTTTTACCGCTTCTTTATATTTGGCCTGTTAAGATAAATTTTATATTCCTTTACTTTCAAAGGTTTATATGCTATTCTGTCAGAAACTAAATCATGGACAATTTATTACAAAGGGAAGACTGTTGAATTTAGGAAGCGCAGAGACAAATTAATGGCCCAATGATAAGATCCTGTTGCATTCAGACATCTGGTATGATCACTTCCTTCCTATAAACCATCTCTGCACTATTTTAAAATTCAATTTGATTTAACAAGCGTTTACTGAGTATCTACCATATACCCAGCACTAGGCTAGACATTTGGGATGCAGATATAAAAATCTTATCTGGCACTTTAAAAAGATATGAAAGCTACCACAAGTCCAGTAAATGGAAGAAGGTACATCATAAATAAATATGTCCACATGCATAATACACGTTCAATTTTCTAGGAGAAAAGTGTCTAATTTAACCTTTCTTTTCTTCCCCCTCCCCAATACATGAGTATAGAGAACTGAGTTGGTAAATCATGTAAAGCTTTATATAAAGAAAAACTGCTTTCAGGCTTCCTGGTCCAGATATTTCTGCAGGGACATGTGTTACCCTGGTCTATTGTCTCCAGAGAAGGGACTGGACAGGATGGAATCAAAGGTCCATGGGTGTCAAGGTTCATCCAAAATCCAGGAAATGACATCAAGAATGAGCAGTGGGGTTGATAACAGTCGTGTGTCACTGAGAGCTCTGAGAGGTGCACGGAGGACAATTCATCTTAATGCAGAGCCCCGCGGGGCACAGCAGAGGACAGACCGGAGCACGGGCCAGAGCCAGGACAGGGCTCGGGTAACTGCCAATGACTCTCCTCATAATCAGCTCCCGCCTCCACTGGTTTCAAGTTCAGCCCCTTCAACTGTAATTCCCATTCTAGGAACACCTTAAAAGAAATCCAAGCTCTTAATAATGACATATACAAAAGCCATAATTTCCAAGAGGAGGCTAAAGGTACCTTTGTTTGTTTAGATTTTCAGGTTTTTATTATTTATTTATTTGTTTATTCATTTATTTTTAGGAGTCCAGCTTTTTATTGAACAGGTTATAGAAGAGGTTTAGTAAAAAGACCAAAGCCCATGTCATCATCAGACTCCTCCGATCCTTCTTTCTTGGCTTCCACTTTCTTCTCCTCAGTGAAGAAGGCAAGACCTCTCGCTGGTGCCGGGGCGGGTCCACCAGCCCCTACATTGCAGGCGAGGCTCCCGATGTGGACGTGGACGTGGGCCAGGGCCTTTGCAAACAAGCCTGGCCGAAAGGTTCATCATTTACACCGGCTGCTTTAATGGAGGCTTTGATCTCATCCTCCGGGACCTCATGCACAGGCTGAGGGCCGAGTAGATGCACGCAAGCTCCAAGAGGAGACGAGGCCATGGTGCAGTCAAGTGCAGGGCCGGGTGGGCGCTGCAGGGCTCGGGAGTGGTGCCAGTCACCTGAGGGCCTCCCTGCAATGTGGACTCAGCTTCCTCGGAAGGACGGAGCACCTTAGTGGCAGCTGAGGAGAGCATTAGTGTCTTTTTAGATGAGCACAATATGCATTTGTGTATTCTTTTGATTTTTCTCCATCATAAAATACACAACTTGGCAGGAGCAGTATTTTCCCAAGACTTTATAGCTGGCAACTTCAGATCAATGGCTTAGAAGGCATACGTTTTCAATTTTATAGTGACTTTTTCTTCTTCCGTGAATACGTGTATTTTGGGGGCTTTGGAATCAGTGAAGCCTGGGAAATATCACAGGAATGGTAAAAGGAGAGGTTTTATAATGAGTATTGAAAGGTCTTAGAATAGTGCTTTTTTTTTTTTTAATCTTCCAGAAACAGTAACATACTTGAAATTATAGTCATCCCTAGTGTATTCCTGGACCAATGCTTTAAAACACTGCTTTGCCAGTTTTCACTACAAAGAATCTGAAATCTAAAGTCAGTTTCCCCCACCAGATGTATGTCTATACCAAGAAACTGGAATGTCCCTGAGGCCATCAATACTACACTTATCTAGGAATTCTGATTGGCTTATATGTAGGTAACTGCATGTGAGATTTTCCAGTTTTAGAGTTTACTTTTGCATTTCATTCATACCATGTTTTACCCCTTTCTTCCTATTAAAATTCTACCCACTGTGCTTCATTACTACCAGATCTTGAACTACCATGCACTCTGATGCTAAGTTCCACAGGGTCTACCATTTCAACCAGAAGAGCAAGGACAGCAAGCACTACAGGAATCAGAAAAAGAGAAATGTCCACAACCGCCTCCATTGTGTTCCCCTAAGTCCTAGTCACATGGATTACAATGACCAAAAAATAGCATCCCAGAGTTCCACAGTTTTGTGAGCCAGCCAGCACCAGTGCCACATGGGCCCACCTGCCCCCAGCAGAGAGTCCCCCTCCCCCTCCCCTTTGAGGGCTGCCTTTCCAATGAGGAGCACATTCAGATGTACAGGAAGCAGGTGTGGTTGTGGGCTGCATGGCATCAAGGTCGAAGAAAGGAAAGTTGAAGAAGTTCATAGTTCACTGAAGGGCAGGCAGGGAGGCCTTTCAGCTTTTCCACGAACAACAACAGTATTTTCAGACTTTAATTTTCACACATCACTGTCATCATTTCTGCCACCTTGGCGTTGCCTGTTATGTGATTTCCCTTTAAGTCAATCCATTATGAAAACCACGGAAATGTATCCCTAAAGAAATCAAAGAGCTTCATGCGCCTGGCATACTTATTTCTAAAGGATGCCAAATACAAAACGTTTAAAATAATGTGTTCATGCATGCATCACCAAAAATGTAAACTATTAAAAGTCATGACTTGGAATTAAGTACTTTCCAATCTATAACCACACTTGCAAGTTTTAAGCATAAATATTGCCAGTTTATTTGGAAAGTCAGTAAAGAAGAGCATTCCGGATGACTGGTTTTAGGAAGGTGTGCCATTAGCACAGCTCTAGTTTGCCTCCATCATGGCCCCTCCCATTCTTGCAGCCTGCAGAGCATCTTGCTCACACAAGTCTGTCCCCCATGACTATTCTGCCAAATCATCTGCCTGATGAGCAGTATATTGGAATCTTTAGCGGGGGATTATGAGTGTGTTCCCTATAGCCAGAAATCCTCGGAACAGGATCCTCAGATCAAAAGGCAAGGAAAGTCAGACCTTGAAAGGAAAATAGTCTAATTACCTGTTTTTCAGGAGTCCATGAGAAATTTATTAACAATCAATTGGCCATTACAGAGAATGGACATAATGGTTAACAAGATGGAAGAAATGGTCTCTGCACTAACACAGCTTTTAATGAAAGGACAAAATGCAGAGCTGACTTAAGCCTTCTCACAGTATAATGTCCGTAGCTATCAAAATGAGGCACTAGGAAAGCTAATTAGCAGGTAACTCTGCAACACATTAAAACATTTTTTCTTAAATGGGAAACAGCAAAATCATTTGGACCTTTAGTATATTGAAAGGGAATCTACAACTGAACACCTAAACATCTTTTTAATTAAAGAAACATTTACACATAGTGAAATGCAAAGATCTTACACATACAATTCAATGATTTTTGACAAATGTATACACTGCATTAGCCAACAACCCAGAGTGGAGATCCAGAAACTTCCACCATTCTAGAAAGTTCTCACTTGTCACCTTCTATTCAACTTCGCTTCCACCTCCCCCAGCCATAAGGAACTGACATTTTGATTTCTATCACAATAAAAATCCTTGAACTTCAAATAAACATATTATTATAAAAGTAAGAACTTCCATGTTTCCTTCTAGATGTTTACATCTGGCTTCGTTCCCTCCATATAATATTTCCGAAAATCACTCACATTATTCAATGTATCTGTAGCTTATGCTTTCTCTTTGGTGAGTAATACCACAATTTGGTTATTCATTCTTCCATCGAAGGACATTCAGGTTGTGTCCAGTTTGGGACTATTTTGAAAAAGATTACTAGGAAAACTGTGAACAAGCTTTTGTTTTGACATATATTTTCATTTTTCTTCTGTATATACCAAGGAGTGGAATTCTGGAGCAGAGTACATAGATGTTCACATTTCGAAGAAATTGACAGTTTTTTTTTCAAAGCATTTGTACCACTTTACATTCTGCCAAAATGTGTGAGTGCACCAGACGCTCCACATCTCACCACCATTTGCATTATCTGTCTTCTAGCATTAGCTATTCTGAAGGGTATGGAATAGAATTTCATTGTGATCTTAATTTTTGTTTTCCTGATGAACAACTACTGAGAATATTTTCATATGTTTGCTGCATTTGCATATGTTCTTGTGTGAGTATCTCTTCAAGTCCTTTGCCCATTTTATTTTTTTATTTTTGAGAGAGAGAGAGAGAGAGCACACAAGGGGGAGAGAGGGCAGAGGGGGAGGGAGAGAGAGAGGACAGAGAGAGAGAGAGAGAGAGAGAGAGAGAGAGAGAGAGAGAGAGAGAGACTCTTAGGTAGGCTACACACTCAGTGCAGAGACTGTCATGGGGCTCGATCCCACGACCCTGGGGATCATGACCTGAGGTGAAATCAAGAGTCAGACACTCAACCAACTAAGCTACCCAGGAACCCCCCTTTGCCCATTTTTAAACTGGACTATTTGTCTTTTCATTATTGGCTTGCATTAGTTCTGAAAATATTCTAAGTACAAGTCCCTCGTCGGGAAGATATAAGGGCAAGTATTTTCTTTCGTGTGTGTCTCGTCTTTTTATTTGCAAAATTTGTCTTTTGATGAGCAGAATTTTTTTGATGAACTACCATTTATCACTTTTTTTTCTTTCAGGTTAATGCCTTTGTATATTGTCCTTACCTCTTCCAAGGTTGTGATGCTATTCTCTCATGTTTTCTTCCAGAAAGTTACAAGTTCAGCTTTTATGTTTATGTCTATGATCCACTTCAAATTAATTTTTGTGAGTGGAATGAAATAGGAGTCCAAAGTCATATTTTTCTTTGTGTTGATCCAGTATTCCAACACCATCTGTGGAAAAGATTTTCTTTACTCCATTGACTTGCCTTGTGCCATTGTCAAAAATTAATGGACCAGCAACATGTGAATCTATTGGTACTTTTTATATTCCTTAAATCCTTTTATGCCAATGCACACTACCTTGAGTATTGTAGGTTTATAGCAAATTTTAAAGTCAGGTAGGTTGAGTCTTCTAACTTTGTTCTTTGTACAATCATTACTTTCTATATATAAGTCCTTTATATTTCATTTACCTTTTAGCTTATCAATTTGTTTAAAAATTAAGATTTTTTTTACTGAGATTGAATCTATATTTTTCAGTTTTTAAATATATTCTTTTATAAGTAACAGTCACGTTGATTTGGCTTAAAGCGTTAGCTCTTTTACACCCTTACTAATTATCTTCTTGTCTGATTTTCCTACTGATAACTAAGAGTTGTTAAAATTGCTGATTGTAAATTTATCTATTTTTCCCTCTGGTGCTGTTGGTTTTGCTTAATATGTCTTAAAACTTAATAACTGAATACACAGATTTTTTTAAATGGATTCTTTTATCATTTTAAAAGCATTTCCTTTTGTAAATAGCAATACTTTTTCTGATTTCGATTTTGTCTATTATTCATAAAGCGCACTAACTTTTTGATGTTTGTGATTGGCACAGTACATATCTCTATCTTTGATATTTTTAAAATTGTTTTTGTATTGCAACATAATTGACATACAGCATTGTATAGGTTTAAGGTGTAGAGCACAGTAACTTGACCTGATATACTGTGAAATGATTATCAAAATAGTTTAGTTAATATCCATCATCTCATAAAGATGTGCACACATACACAACGTTTCCTTTTCTTGTGATGAGAACTTTTAGCATTTACTCTCTTAGTAGCTTTCAAATATACCATATAGCAGTATGGTGAATTTATACACACATTAATTTTTTTTCTTTGAGTATAGTTGGCATCTAATGTTACATTAGTTTCAGGTGTCCAACATGATTCAACATGTCTACATGTTATGCTGGTATGCCAGGCTCCCCACAAATGTGGCTCCCATCTGTCACCGCAGAACACTATTACAATATCATTGATCATATTCCTTATGCTGTAGCTTTTATTCCTCTGAGTTGTTCATTCCATAACTGGGAGCTGGTACATCCCACTCCCCTTCACCCATTTCGCCCAACACCCCTCCCCCAAACCCTTTATCCCTCTGGAACCATCAGTGTGTTCTCTGTATTTATAGCTCAGATTCTGCTTTTTAATTGTTTGCCTATTCATTTGTTTTATTTTTAAATTCCATATGAGCAAAACCATACAGTATTTGTCCTGTCTTTCTTGGTCTGATTTATTTTACTTAGCATAATTTCCTCTAGATCCATCCATGTTATTGCAACAGGCAAGATCTTATCTTGTTTTTTATGGCTGCAAAAAATCCATTTGTGTGTGTGTGTGTGTGTGTGTGTGTGTGTGTGTATGTACATCTTCTCTATCCATTCATCTACCTCTCATCTTTATTTTTTTAACTAAGCTCTATAACCTAAAATATGGGGCTCAAATTCACAATCCCAAGGTCAAGAGTCACAAGCTCTCTTGACTAAGCTAGCCAGGCCCCTCTCCTATCTTTGATTTTTAGTTGAATATGTCAGGGTTTTGATTTTTATCCAGTCTAACAATATATAGCTTTTAATTGGAATGTTTAATCAATTTATTTGATGTAATTATTGGTTTGCTAAGATTTTCTATATCATCATAATATATTTACTAATTTGTCAGTTATGATTTTTATGTAATTGTTCCTCCTCTCTTACTTTCTTTAGAGTCATTTTATCTTATATTATTTTCTCTGCTGGTTCAAAGCTACACCTCTTTGAACATCTTTCATATTTTTTGTGGGGATTATAAATGCATCCTTTACTTATCACAGTCTACTGAAAAATTAATATTGTACTTCTTCATGTAAAATGTAAGAATCTTATGGTAATATGACTTCATTTATTTATATCATTTTTTTTCAGATATTATATGCGATATAATACACATAATGTGATGCCATTATTTTTATTTTTATTGTCCTTTAAAAGAAATAAGTTAAAATACTTATCTGAATATTTGTCATTTCTGATGCTATTCGTGGATCTGATTTTCTCTCTGTTATCAATTCTCTCAAGCTTGAAGAGTTTCCTTTAGCATTTCTTATAGTGTAATTCTGCTGGCAACAGATTGCTTTAGATCTTGCTTATCTGAAAATTTATTTTACTTTATTTTATTTTATTTTATTTTGTTTTATTTTATTAAAATTTTATTTTATCATGACTTTTTAATTTTTTAATATTTTATTCATTTTTGAGAGACAGAGAGAGAGACTGTGCAAGCAGGGGAGGGTCAGAGAGAGAGGGAGACACAGAATGTGAAGCAGGATCCAGGCTCTGAGCTGTCAGCTTAGAGCCCGGTGCAGGGCTTGAACCCATGAACCATGAGATCATGACCTGAGCCGAAGTCGGACGTTTAACCGACTAAGCCACCCAGGCGCCCCTACCATGACTTTTGAAGGACATTTTCAACTTAGGGTAGCATACTAACTTACCACATGACCTTTTCCTCTTCCAAAAATTTAAAGATGCCATCCATTTTCTTTTGGCCTCTGCTGTTACTGATAAAATATTAGCCATAATTCATATAGTACACATATATTCCTGATATGTAATGCATCTTTTTGGTTTTTTTCTGACAGCTTTGAAGACTTTACCTTAGGTAATCAATAGTTTGATTATAACATGTGATCCTCTTTGTATTGCTTTTCTTGGGGCTTACTGATTTCTTGAATCTGTTGACTTTTCTTCATGAAATTGGGAAATTTTCTATCATTACTTCTTCAAATATTCCTTTTTCCATTCTCTTCTATCAATTTTATAATGCTCCACATGTCACGAAGTTTCTGATCTTTTCTTTTTTACAACACTTTATCCCTTTCCTTAAGGTTTTACAGTTTTTATTGGCTTCTCTTTAAGTTCACTGGTTCTTTTTTCTTAATGAGCAATCTGCTAGTAAACCCATTACAACAATTTTTCATTTCCGTTATACTACTTCTAAGTTTCAGAGTTTCTGTTTGGGTCTTCTTTCACTTTCAGTTTCTCTGCTGAGTTCCCCTCTCTATTCATTCATCATTTATATGATTCTTTAAGTTCCTGAACATATTTATGAAAGAGTTAAAGTCCTTGTCTGTTCATTCCAATACCTTGATCAACCAGAAGTCTGTTTCTATGGTCTACATTGTCTCTATTTCTGGATGACTCTTTTTTATTTATTGCATTTTCTTTGAATATCAAATGTGTGTGTGTGTGTGTGTGTATGCACATATGTGTGTATTGATATATATATTTTATTCTGGACATCATGGAGACAAGTCATATGGAGTCTGAATTGCGCTGTCCTCCTTGAAGGGGTACTGGTATTTGTTACCTTAATGGCAGGATCTCTGCAACCTGTCATGCATGGTTTTATGCTCTATATAGTCGGTCTGTTTTATTCTCCAGCTGTAGTAGCACGTGACCCTTAATTTAGAGTGTAATGACTCTTACAGCAGGGCTTTTGGTGGTGGCAATTGCCTGAAGGGCAGTCAGGGAGGCTCCTTTACTCTGTTCCACCAGAAATCCAGTGGCTCCCAGGACTTCATCTCTGTGTTCATCTGTTGGTTCTGCATCAGACTTTCTGAGCTGGGCTCCACAGAGCCTCACTCTGAGTATGTGTGGCCCACCCCACGGCCAGCATCTTGAGACATAACCACACCAACTCCTTGGTCTCACTGTCTCTCCCTCTATTCTGCTTCACAAATTTGTCGTGACCCCCATTACCTGTATCCTCATATCAGCAAGACCACTGCCATCTGGGTAGGCTCCAGACCCCGTTTCACTCTCAGAAAGTACACTGCAGTGTCTCTCTTCTCTCGGGGTCACAGTCCTGCACTGATTGCTGTCTAACACCTGAGAGCATCACCTCATGTTTTGTCCAGAGTTCTAGTTGTTTATGTCAAAAGACTAATTCAATACCAGTCACTTCATCTGCCAGAAGCAGAGGTCTACATGTAATTAAAGCAGGATTTTAAAAATAAATAAAGTGAACTTTATTCAAGGACATTTCTTAAGCCCATCGTAACTTACCTTAATCCTTCCCATAAAACAAAGCAAAACAAAAAAAGATTTAAATCCCCTGGTTTTGGATTTCTAAATGGGGAAATAGCTTTATATGAATACATTTCATCTCAGCTTTAAAGATGACCATATATTAGATGGCTTCAGAGAAGATGATAAATGTCAATACCACACAAGCTATGTCACATAAAGGATAATGACTCATCTTCCTGTCCAGGGAGAGAGGTCAGTCATCACCCACAAGCCACAGCCCACAGAGGGAGAGTCTGCAACACTAGACTGCCCAGAGGGTCAGAAGTGTGAGTGACTGACACAGCCAACATCAATAACACACGTCCACTTACACTTCTGTGCATCGCCACGAACCTGTCCCGGTCTAAATTTAATTTTGCAGAAGACCAGATGCTGGAAAATACAAACCTCTTTCTGTTCAGTTACAAACCAGTAATTATAAAGATTAAGAAAATACCCTAAAAGTTTATATCTTCTGTATATAATTTTCAATCCAGTACTGTTCTGACAGGTTCATGAGCTGAAATACACTTATTCTTTAATAACAAACTTATGTTCAATAGTATTTATCCTTGATTTTCAAAAGTAGTTAGTTTGGAGGCAGTTTCTTAAAACGGCATTCTATACATCATAATTAAAATTGAAACTCAGTGATCAGTAAAAGTTGACTACTATTAACAAATTACACAAATTAAAAGAAAAAATATACAAGTCAAAGATCAAAAGACTAGAATCATCTTTGGTAAAAGGATGGAGAACAAGGAAGAACAAAACTCAGAAAAACAGTGAGAAAATATGCCTTTATTTACCATTGAAAATAAAGAATAGAAATATCAGTTGGATTCTAAAAAGAGTCAAAATAATGATTTTATTGTGATGTTTGACTTCAACAAGTCAAAACTATTCCTCCTGAAGAAAGCATTGAAAATTGCCATTCTCATTAACTTAGGAATGACTGTTTATAATGATCAATTCCTAGCCTTTTAATTTTAACATTCCTTACCACTCTATGGAATAGTCCCTGAAATGAATAGATGAACTAATAAATTAGGAAATATGCCAACCTAATACACATGCAAAAAATGTGATTTTAATAGACAAAACTGAATACGTAGGTATGTAAAATTAATATGAGGCATATGCATACTTCATAGCACATCAGCTCTCATTTTATAAATAGTCATTAGGATAGAGTTTGAGGTCATCAGAAGTACAATCATTGCTTTATTTCTAGCTTTCTCTTGTTAAGTCTAGTGATGTTGCCTAGCAATGTAGAGCTTTATTACCACACTAAACTACTTCTCAATTACTAACTTAAAAACTAAAAATCAGAACTGACATAATAGACCTATACCAGTAACCTTCCATTCTCTTCAATCTGCATTTTCCCCCTACATTCTCAACCTATTGAGTCCTATTTAACCCAGGACCAAGATACCCCAAGTTTCCACACAGCTAACTTAGAGACTTGAAGAGTTATTTTTCTTTAGCATCTAAGAAGTTATGGAAAATTCCAAGAAGAAAATAAATGGTAAGCTTCAAATTCAGAAAAGTGAATATTGTTCAGTATGTTTTCTCCATTTCAACATTAAAATAATTACAAGGCTCACATTATGGTAACACTCACAGAAATAGTTTTATGCTAATAGAATTGTATTGGAAAAATTATATATTACAAAAATGCATACTGATACTTTACTTAACTAATACTTTAAATATAAATTTCAAAAGATTCTTCTACTCCTTTAACATAAATAATATTTGACCATGTTTCATAGCCCTTAGATTTATTCTATTAGTTCTT
Source organism: Suricata suricatta (assembly GCF_006229205.1). NCBI lineage: Eukaryota > Metazoa > Chordata > Mammalia > Carnivora > Herpestidae > Suricata > Suricata suricatta. The sequence continues at coordinate 12,410,240 of NC_043714.1, read as the reverse complement.
CATAAAAACTGGTTTTTAAACTGTAAAAGGCAGGATTATACATTTTTTTAAGAAAGGAAGAAATTGAAGTAAATAAGTGACAAAAGAAGTAGTAGGCTCACAACGTGGGGGAAATTGGCAGAGAAACTTAGAGAAAGTCTCAGATCCAACCAAATTTTATCAGTGCTGAATCCCAGCATTTTATGATCACACCAGACCCCAAGGAATCACAGATACTAGACAGCACACAACCTCACGAATGGTGACTGAAGGGTACTGACAAAGAGTGTTTCTTTTAAAACTCTACCCAGTTTCCTCTGAGACTGCTTCTTGAGTAGATTCATTACCTGCGACCTAAAAAAAAGATGTACACCAACACTAACATGGTTACTCACATCCCTAGGATGAACCTCACCCCCTTCAAAGTGCCGGCCTGAGAAACCTCAGGGTTGGCAAGAGTTTTCACCCTTTGTTCCAGCCAAAACCTGAGGACACGTGTCTCCCAGCCTCTGGAGGGGGCGCAACTCAACTTCCATACAAGCCAGATGGCAAATCCAGAAGAATTTCAATGGACCAATTCTCTATCTTGCTTTTTGTAATTTTTCTCTTCCCTGACTCTCACTCCACTCCTTATTCTCTCATTCTCCCTTTAAAATGCCCCGTCACCGCTGTACAAATCAAACTTGAGCTCCATACACACTGGAATTCAATAACTAGTAAGTTACTAATAAATAACCAATTAAAATCTGTCCTCACCACTTTAGTGTCAGGCTTTGTTTGTCTTTGACAGTATAAGTAACCATATACTGGCACATTTTTTTTAAGTTTATTTATTTAGAGAGCAAGTGAGAGATCAGAGGGGCAGAGAGAGGAAGAGAGAGAGAACCCCAAGCAGGCTCTGCACTTTCAGCACAGAGCCCAATGTAAGGCTCAAACTCATGAGCTGTGTGAGATCAGGACCTGACCTGAAACCAAGAGTTGGATGCTTAACCAACCTGAGCAACTCAGGTGCCCGGACACAGGCACATTTGTAATCTGAAGAACCCTGACCTATCACAGTTTCTGAAAAATTCCTTTTTTTCAAACGGGATGCAGTTTGGTCTCAGAGTAACAGATGAGTGCTCACTGTGTGTGCGTGCGCAGGTTGGTTCAGGAAAAGCAGTTTAGGGCTTCTTAGTTTTTCTTGTTCATGCCTCACATGGATAAAGAGCTCATATGACTACCATTCTCCAGCCACCTATATCACATAAATTCCAGGTTTATTTATAATAGGTAGTCAAGACAGAAAAAGAATACTCTGTTAAAAAAATTCTTAGGTATGAACTTCTTAGATAACCTGTTACTAAATCTCCTTGAAGTGTTTACAGCATGTCTAGTAGAGGTCAGTACTTGGTCTTGCTGTTCTTGAGAAGGGCAGGAGAAAGCTAGGACCACTGTTAACTCCTTCCTTCCCACGTAGGGCACTACCGCATCTATAACTCAGGACCCCAGTCAGGCATTTGAGTAGTCATGCTACAATGTATGAAAACCCACTGGGCAAGTATCTTAAGAGGAGCAGGTGCAGGGGTCAGACTGATCAGATTCACATCTCTTCTTGGCAAGTTGCAAGAATATATGAGTAAACAGATGATTTACTGAAAGTTGGTTTTATATTATCAATATGAATTTTGTTGGCATTAATAGAGTGTCATGCATGAACTTGTCCTAGACATACGTCTTGATTTTTGGGAGAAAATACAGTACAATCCCCTTATGATGCTTGTAAAGAAGAGCAGCAAGTGTAGGGCATAATATAACTTTGGTGTAGTTTCATGAATTAATTGACGGTTACACTATGGTAATCAAACATATTTGTTACTGAGACCATTTACCATCTTAAACTGAAAAAAGAGTTATGTGGTACAGAGTCATTTTTAGGCTTTATTATGTTTAAGGTGTCTTTGGTTTGAAGAATAACTAGCTAAAAGTATAGAATTATGTATTGGGTGATGCAAAGTGAAATAGAGTTTAATTTTTTAATTGAATAACCAGAACTGGAATAACTAACATTCAAGAGGTTCTCAGCTATTTGGAACAAATGGCTGAAGCCAATACAATAACATGAACAGACATAATATGAATAATCCATAATTTGGTTTGGATTTTAACCAAATTATTCTTTAAGTACAGAACAGAGGTTGGCAAACCATGGTCCATGAGCCAAATCTACCCCCCTCCTGTTTTTGTAAATAAAGTTTAATTGAAACAAAACGCACGTGTTCATTTATGTATCATCTCTGTCTGCTTTCATGCTGCAATGGCTAGTTGAGTGGTTGCAGCAGAGACCGAAAGCCCTGGCAAAACTGAAGTATTTTCTCTGAATGTTACCTGTCCAACAGGCATTTGGATACTTTATAAAGTGGTGGCTGTCCTGTCTCTGACCTTCCTATCTGAGAACTCAGATGGAGACGCAGTGTTCCCAGATGGGATCCTACTTAACGTTTTAGTCAAGAATTCTTCATGGTGCAGGACTCCCTGTTCCTTGAAAAGCATTAACATCTCTGCCCAGTAGCCCATTTACATCTCTGCTACGCCAGTAGCACTTCACACACCCCACCCTTCCCAACGCTGTGATAACCAAAATGTCCTCACACAACTCCAAACGCCCTACATAAGCAGAAAGGTGCAACACTGCCCTGGGTTAAGAACCAAGTTGAGATGATACGTTGTTGGAATTCCAAAGAAAAATTATTGAAGGGTCTAAATCTGGGGTCTACTTCCACTCCACAAGTCTGTCCATCCATAGCCTCCTTCATTCACTTGTGCAACAAATATTTACGGAGCACCTCGTTCAGGGAAGACACTATGATCCTACTACTTCATCTGAGGCTGGCTGGAGGGCAGACTTTTCCCCATCGTTTAACCACCAGTTACCGCCTCTATCATTAGTCACATCTTTTTATGAATTGCTCAGCTGAACTACCCAAGTTGAGCAACACTTGCACCCAGCAATCCTGCCTCGAACCACAGCGGAGAGGGAAATTGCCTCTAGCTCACCACAGATCCTTGCGGACTTTCACTAAGTGTTGTGAAGAATAAAGCTGAAGAACCACAGGATTTCAGCCCCCGAGCAGGCCCGCTGAAGAAACGTGACAGCTGAAATCAATTCTGTATCTCAGAAGAAAGGGATTATGGTAGATGACCTCTAAAGCATAATTTAAAAAAAAAAAAAAAAGGAAAAGGATTCTAAGTCCTTTCCAGTGCTATCACACCAAATGGAATCCTTAGCATCTTAAAAGCATTGAAATATAACTCTTGATACTTTTACTACATGGAAAACACAGCATTAAGAAAGCACGATGTTCCTGGCTTGATGAAGTAGAATTGAAGTTCTTAGCTCCTCTCACGCTGCACACCCCCTAGTCCTACCAGTCCAGAGCTGGAGTAATTTATTATAGTTCAGCTCTCAGGCACACCCTGATATTTCATCACAGACAACAAAACGAAGCTATTCTCAATTATCGCCCTGAGTCAGGCCCATGTAGAGTTTTCTTTCTAAAATTCCCAATTTCGGGGCCTGCCACAAATCTCAAGCACAAAGAAAATAGTAAGAACAGACAGCTATAGAGTTTTTTTCAATAATAATAAAAAAAAACCCTCATTCGTGGCCCTATCTTGTTGTCACGAACTATTCCGTTGAAAGTTTAGGTCACGGTATATCTTATTATTTATGCTGCATTCCAACCCGGGTAGAAAAAGATCCACTTTGATTTATAATTTCAATCTTTGACTCTCTGTATTGTTTTTAAGTAAAATTAAAGCAGTTTGTAAGTACTTTGAAATTTTTTTTCTGGAGAGAGAATACTCTAAATGTGTTTCATGTTCAACACTAGGAAAATATGAGGAATATGTATTTTCTTAGGACATCTAAAAATACTTTGTTTGTAATACCAATTTTTCATTATTTCACAAGAGACCTTAAATTTCAACATGACCACCCTTCACTATTGCAATACCAATACCGCAACATGTTTTCAAAGGAAACATTTGATATTTGAGTTACCAAACACTGGAAACAGCATGAAGACCTCCAGAGCTAAAATAAAATGAATCCATTAATTTTCTTTCATTATTTGTACTTCAACATAAATTTTTATTTTTCTTTTACTTGACCTAAACAACATGGAAATTTTTAGAAGGTATATGGACTTATTTTACCTGAAGTGTGGTTTTTGTAACTTCCCATGAAATGGGGATTCTGATAAGAATGTTCAATTATGCATTATGTACATGCTGGAATTTTCCACCCAAAGGCAATGTCAACAACATTAATGAGTATCATCAAATGCCACACGTGTCAAAGTTGTTGACCTGAAGTAACTTACAATTGAGTATAATTGACAATATATGGCTGTGATAGGAAAGATATGCCTCAAGGTGGGCCCACATAGCTTGATAAATGCTAAAATAAATGTTCAGGGATCATAAAATCCACATATTTGGGCAGTGAACATGAATGTTCCAAAGTTTATTTTCGCAGCCCTATAAACTTTGCTGTGCTGCATGCATTAACCAGAACAGAGTATCACCTGAAGAAAGGAAATGGTCGAAGATAATTAGGATTGTGTGCCCAGCTAAGCAGTAGAATGAAAAAAAAAATGGACTGCTCCAGAGATATATCATCTAACGTACCTCAGAAGCAATTTTCTAGGGAATTGGAATATGAGAAACTATAGGATTGAGAGAAAGCTCCATAAACTGAGCAATTTTCAGCTTACAAAGAGCTTTGTTGTAAAGAAGTGCTTGGAAGTTGGTTGTCTGGCACACTTTGGGGTTCAAAATGGTTTTGGGAAGCCCATGAAAGCCCAGGTAAGCCAGAGTGCTGCTGATATGTTAGTAAATACTGACATATTAGGAAAGTTTCAAGCTATAATTATCCACCAGGCATAAGGGTTTTATTGGACAGTGGTCTTCTAGATTTCAGAATTACAGGGACTACATCCCTGTGACAAGAGACGGGGTTTTGACAGGGACAGATGTAGTATAGGGGATGCTTTTCAGGTAATAGCAGAGTGGGTTCACATTTTAGTGACCAGAGAAGAAAAAAGTATAGACCCATGTGCCAGAAAGCCAATAATTATACTTGGAAATATTAAGATAGTTCATATTACCAATTTAAAAGAGGACATCACTCACGTCAGTCTGCTGGGTCAGACCTCCCCAGGTTTCTGATATCCTGTCCACTGTCTGGTCACCCTATGGCACCAAATGAAACTAACCTTTTTAGTATAGTAGAAAGAATCTGGATTGAGACATTCACGATGCAGGGCTGGATTCCCAGCTCTGCGTACCTCCCAGTGATGTGACCTTGGGCAAGAAATTTAATCTTTCTCTGTTTCATTTCCCCTATCTGTAAAATAGGGTAACACTGGCTACATGCAGGTAGTTGTGCAAAGTATGAAGAATAACATAAAATACCAGGCATAGTAGGCATTCTATAAACTGGAGCAATTATTATACCTCCCAACTTACTGAAATATTCTCAGTGGTTATGTCAATTTCTGATAATGTTAAGTCTTTAGAGAAATGTGCAGATCGGCCGTTCTCCCGTCCTTCTTGCTGAGAGAACCCTAGATCCATCATGCAGCGAGGTGTCCTGCCAGAGGATGGGTCATGCTGGACTTGGCCTTGTGAGTTCTGCAGGGATTGACTGAGGGAGGGCAAGTGACCCAATTCTCATCAGTATAATATGCAAAGAAATCTGGAAAAGATTCTCTTTCTATTTTGTTTTAGGGTTTCTTTTTTAAGTTTATTTATTTGGGGGGTGGAGTGTGAGTGACGGAGCAGCATAGATGGAGAGAGAGAGAATCCCAAGCATATTCCACACAAAGCATGGAGTCCGATGACGAGCTCAGTCTCGCAATCATGAGATCACGGCCTGACTCAAAATTAAGAGTCAGACACTTAACTGACTGAGCCACCTAGGCACCCCAAGATTCTAAGTGAAAAGAGAGAAAAGGCTCTTTTCCATCTGGCTCCTTTCTTGTCTGAGATGAGTATTTTCATGGGAAAACAGAAGATTTGAACCACTGATGGCTCACTGTAACCAGGGTAGAAGAAAAGGAATGCAGGAAACACGAACCTGGAGCCCTAACACTGCTGCCCTGGTAATGCCATCCTGGCAACTACTTCCCTCTGGGTTTCTCGTATGTGAGACCTAGTAATATCAACACTCAGTGTCTAAATGTGTGCATCTCAAACACTCTATAATAAAGAAACTGTTTTTTTAAATTTTCAATCAGCTGAAGGCAAAACCAGTTGTGAAATACAATAAAAATAAGTTCTTAGGATAACAGTCAGACACTTGAATGTCATGATAAATTCAAATTGCTATAAATGTTTCTAAATGCTTAAGTACGTAGCTCCTTACAGATCAGAAGTGAAGTTTGTGTGCTGATTCCAGTCTATGAGTAGCACTGACTTAAGCATCTTTTACCCACGTGTTTTGTTTTACGCAACCAAAGCCATCCTAATAGTATAGGAAACAATAACTCACTTAATTCCGAATTCAGCAGGTATCTATTGAGCAGCTCCTAGGTGTGAATCAGAGTACAGACACTGTGAGGACTATAAAAACAAGTAGAGCAGGAAACTTCCATCCTTGCAACAGGGGGGACATATATACAAATAATAAAAAAGTGATAACCTGGAACACTAGCACAGAGAACTAATTCAGAGAAGATAACCACTCACGTTAATATAGAATTTTATCTGTCAATATAAGTGTGACAAATAATTAGGGGGAAACATAAAAAACTGCTAATACTTGACCTAAAAATGCTGAAATCCCACTGAAATTTCACCAGGGTTCCCTGAGTTAGTAATCTATTAAAAATTAAACAAATGGGTTCCATGTAAGGAGAAATGCTGAGCAAGAAAATGGAATTGAGTCATTTTTTGTATTGCTACAACTTTGAATAATCTACACAAGCCAAAATTTCCACTGTAGAACACAAAAAGAGAGTTCTATTTATTATTTGTTCTAATTCAGAAAACAGAGTTATATACTTTAAATTTTTTTTAATGTTTTATTTATTTTTGAGAGAGAGAGAGAGACAGTGTGAGCAGAGAAGGGTCAGAGAGAGAGAGGGAGACACAGAATTGGAAGTAGGCTCCAGGCTCTGAGCTAGCTGTCAGCACAGAGCCTGACGTGGGGCTCAAACCCATGAACCATGAGATCATGACCTGAGCCAAAGCCGGACGCTCAACCAACTGAGCCACCCAGGTGCCCTCAGAGTTATATACTCTTGAAAAAAATACAACATAGGAAAATTGTTTGCTTTAAATACAGTTATTGTAAAATGGCAGTGATGGATACAGTCTCCTCCATCTCTTCAATGGAATATGTATTACAATTCTCAAGAGTCCCCTTAAAACTCACACTATGAGATTAACTTTTTCAGGTGATGTTCCCCTTTGAGCATGTCCGAGGTTTTGATGATATGCATTTGAAGTAATATGTTTTATTATTTCATTTATTATTTCATTATTCATTACTTATTATTTCATTATTATTTATATTTCTAAATGTATTTGTCATCATTTAATGTGAAGTTATGCATGTAAAGAGAAAAGTCTTAATGTTTTATATCTGGACACTTCCTAGCAAGAATTTTAATAAGGAGTTTTTTTAAATTGTAAATCAATAAGAATAAATAATCTGGATTTTAATAAGTCAACCACTTATACTTTCTAAACTAGTGAGTTTATGATTCTCTTCAGTAGTAGAACCACTTTCCCAAATGAAGTCTTAGAGTTCAGTGTTTTCTAAAACATCGAATCTTAACTGCTCTGATGAAAATGTTCTTAGCCTGCATGTCCTACAGAAAAGGATCAGAAGTGGAGTCCGGGGCCTCTTGACCTGGATTCACTTATTGCTCCCCTCTGAGGAGCCAAGAGGCACTTTCTGGAACTCTAGGACTCCTTAGAACATTTGACATCTGTGTGAAGCAGCACACTGGTGCCACAGCATTTTTTCAATGCTCATACCTGATATTCTCTGTACTGAAGAAAGTATGGTAGGTTGTTTTTATATCAGAAAACTGCATTTCTTATTGATATTTCTCATTCTTATAGATATTACTCATGTTCCATATGGTTTGACCTTCTGCCTTGTTCACAATAATACTGTGCATGAATGATTTACCCATGACCATATCTATCAGTTAAAGTTGACTGACACTGAGCCACCTTCCTGCACACTTTGTTCCAGCATGATTTCGTCCTGGAGGCCTCTGTGAGTGCCGTGCTCTTAGCCTGGGTTAGATGTCTACTGAGAACTCCAAGCTTAGTTCTGTATCCTAGCATTTGACATTGACATTACCTACTTACCTCCCTATCTCCATTCACAAGACTATAGACTCCTTAAGATAACCATGAATTTTTGTAGTAAAGTTTTATTTAGTTAAATAATCTCTATTCCCAACATCGGGCTTAGTTTGTAAGTTCTCTCAAGGACAGTCATATAGTAGTAGTAGTAGTAGTAGTAATCGTAGTAATAATGAAGTAGTAAGTAAAATTATTTCAATCTTGTTAGGTAATGTTAATATTAACCACAATCTCACTACAAACATTAGCCAAAAACACTCAGACATATAACACTTACTCATGTTATAATCCTCTGTGCTTCAGCCATTTACTGTAACTAAACTCTGTTTATCATTGAGCGCCACACTCCGTGAAGGGAAAGCCATGTGTGCCCTAGTCAGCCATTGCCTGGCACGGGGCAGAGCACGTGTGTCGCCTTTAGTAATTATACCTGAATAAATTCATGAATAAATCACTAGATGCTTAAGAGAATAAATGGGTGTTAATGGCTTCCGAGATTTGGTTCATATCTATCTAATCATATTTGCTGCTGTGATTCCACAGATGAGGCGCTAACACCCTCAGAAAAAATCTCATTGGTAGAAATGAGTAATTTTTAAGTGCCACTAGTACATCAAATGGGAATAATAGTGTCCAAAAGTAAATTGGCATCCAGGAGAAAATATGTACCATTATAAAATATATAATTAGTTTTTCAAACTCCTTGTCTTCTACATAAAGTTAACAGAAGATAGAAAAGAAATATAGGACAGGAAAGGCAGAGGAAGGATAAGGAGAAAGAAGAATAGACGAAGAAAGAAGAGAAGGCAGAGGTAGGGAAAGAAAGAACGTGCTCCTTTTGAAGTGAGGAACTCAATTGAAATCCATTTTGTGAGGCACAGAATATCCTGAGAAATATATTCCCAGGGTGCTGGGGATTTTCACCATGGTCATACACGATCATGCAGGAATTATACTGCATATCTGAATCCACCGACTTTCAGATACTTAAATCTCATACCAAACTGATTTGGAAAGCAGTACAAAATATTAAAACTTTGGAATTCTTTCAAATTTCCTTGTGCCTCCGATTCTGAAGCCACCTAATTTCAGTGTTGATGCTACATACTGAAAATGTGTAAAAAAATGCAACCAAAGAAGTTTCACTAATATACAGCTTCCCAGAGACTCTAATTTAGAGTATAAAATTTAAGTGTTAATAAAAAAGGAGGGGAACTGTCTCGATGACATCATCGAAAAATACAATATGCTTAAATCATATTTAAGTGAAATCACATAATTAAAATTCATAATTTAAAAAATAAATGGCAAATATTTGCTTTGTGGGTGCAATGTACCAATTGTATGCCTATAAATATTTATTGAAAACTTCTTATTTTATTTTTCTGCCTCAATAATGGCTGTATAATGATAATGAAGATAATTTTTATGTGTCAACCTGACTGGATAAGGGATGCCCAAATCATTGATAAAACATTATTTCGACTACAGTCTAATATCCCTGATGACTACAGATGCAAAATACTAGCAAACCAATTCAGCAGCATATTAAAGGGATCATTGACCATGATCAAATAGGATTTATCCCTGAGATGCAAGGATATTTCAAAACATGTAAATCAATCAATGTGATAAAACACAGCAATAGAATGAAGGGAAAGAATCCAATGATCATTTCAATAGATGCAGAAAAAGCCTTTGACAAAATTCAACATTCATTTATGTCAAAAATGCTTAAAAAATTAGTCAAAGAAGTAATATATCTTAACATAATAAAGCCCATATATGACAAGTCCACTACTCACATTATACTCAACTGTAAAAAACTGAAAGCTTTCCTCTCAAATCAGGAACAAAAAAGGCTGCCCATTCTCACCACTCTTATTCAACACAGTACTGGAAGCCCTAGCCTGAGTAATCAGGCAAGAAACAGAAATAAAAGGTATCAGAATTGAAAAGGGAGTGGTAAAATAATCTCCTTTTGCAGTTGATATAGTGTTATATATAGAAAATCATAAAGGTTCAACCAAGAAATGGTTAGATTTAATCAATGAATCCAGTACAGTTGCAGGATATAAAACTAACAATAAAAATCAGTAACATTTAAATATATTAACAATAAATTTTCTGAAAAAGAAATAAAGAAATTAATCCCATTTATAATAGTATCAAAAACAATAAAATAATAAAATACTTAGGAATAAATTCAGTGAAGGAGTTAAAAGATCTGTAGTTAAAAAAAAAACGATAACCAGTGATGAAAGAAAAATAAATGGAAAGGTATCTTGTGTTCATGGATTGGAAGAATAGATACTGTTATAATGTTAACATTACCAAAAGTCATCTATAGTTTCAACGCAATCCCTAGTAAGATTCCAGTAGCACTTTTTATACAGGCAGAAAAAAAAACACTCCTCAAATTCGTATGAAACCACAAAAGACCCTGAATACCCAAAGAAATCCTAAGAAAGGAAAAACAAGGAGCATCACACTTCCTGATTTCATGCTCTACTATAAAGCTATAGTCATCAAAATAGTATGGTACTAGCATGAAAACAATCAGATAAATGGAATAGAATCAAGGGCACAGAAATAAACCCAAGCATTAATGGTCAACTAAATTTGACAAGGAAGCAGAAAAGACAGTCTCTTCAATAATTGGATATTCACATGTAAAAAAGTGAAACTAGACCCTATCTTATACCACTTACCAAAACTACCTGGAGATAGATTAAAGACCTACATGTAAGACCTGAAACCATGAAAATCCTAGAAGAAAACATAGATATAAAGTTCCTCAATAAGAGTCTTGGTACCGATATCTGGATGTGACACCTAATGCACAAGCAACAAAAGAAAATATAAACAAATAGGAGTCATCAAACTAAAAAGCTTCTATACACCAACAAAACAAAACAAAACAAAACAAAACAAAACCATTAGCAAAGTGAAAAGACAACGATAGAATGTGAAAAAATATTTGCAAACCATATATCTGATAAGGGATTAATATCCAAAATATGTAAAGAATTCATACAACTCAATAGCAAAACAAAAAAACACAGAAATAATACAACTAGAAATGGACAAAGGAATTGAATACGCATTTCTCCAAAGAAGATATAGGAAAGCCTAACAGCACATGAAAAGACGCTCAATGTGACCAGGTATTAGGGTAATACAAATTAAAATCACAATGAGATATCATCTCACGCCTGTTAGAATAGTCATCATCAAATATGAAAGCTATAACAAAAGCTAGCATGATGTGGGGGAAAAGAAACCCTTGGGCACTGTTGGAGGGACCATAAATTGGTACAGCCACTACAGAAAACAGTATGGAAGATCCTCACAAAGCCAATAATAACTATTATGTGATCCATCAATTCCACTTTTGGGAATACATCCAAAGGAAATGAAAAGTGAAAACACTAAATGGAAAATATACTGCACCCCCATGTTCATAGCAGCATATACACAATACCCAAGACGTGGAAACACGGTAAATGTTCACTGATGGAGGAACGGATAAAAAAGCTGTGATTGATATATATATATATATATACATACATACATATATGCTATAGTATATACTAAACTATATATAGTATTATATATAATATGGAATACTATTTCATAAAAATGAGGAAATTCTACCATTTGCAATAACATGGATGGAGACCTTGAAGGCATTAGGCTAACAAAGAAAGGTCAGACATGTAATACTGTATGACCTCACTTGCATGTGGAATCCTTGAAAAAGAAAGAAGTCACAGAAAAGAAATCAGACATGTGGTCACTGGAGGCGGCACTCCAGCAGGGAGTACTGGAGGGGGGACTGGAGGAAGTGGGCCAAAAGGCACACGTTTCCAGTTATAAGTAAGTACTCAGGATGCAAGTTACAACATGATGACTTCAGCTAGCCTTGCTATATGACACAGAAAAAATTGTTAAGAGAGTAGATCCTATGGGTATATTTTAATTTTATTTAAAGCTAAGTTAGTTAATATATAGCATCATAATGGTTTCAGGAGTAGAATTTAGTGATTCATCACTGATACACAACACTCAATGCCCATCCCAACAAGTGTCCTCCTTAATGCCCTTCACCCATTTAGCCCATCCCCCACTCCACCTACAACCCTCAGTTTGTCCTCTGTATTGCCGAGTCTCTTATGGTTTGCGTCTCTTTGTTTTTATCTTATTTTTCTTTTCCTTCCTCTATGTTCTTCTGTTTTGTTTCTTAAATTCCATGTATGACTGAAATCATGTGACACTCCTCTTTCTCTGACGGACTTATTTTGTTTAGCATAGTGCATTCCAGGTCCATCCATTTTGTTGCAAAAGGAGTAGATCCTAAGAGTTCTAACCATAAGGAGAATTTTTTCTTTTGTTTTTCTTTCTTTTTATTGTATCTATATGGTGTGATGGATGTTAGTTGAACCTATAATGATAATCATTTCACAATACATGTAAATCAAACCATGATGCTATATGCCTTAACTTTATATAATGATGTATATCAATTATTCTCAACAAAACTGAGGGGAAAACCCACATTATTTCCAGGTGTGCCTGTGAGGGTGTGATTGAGGAAAGATTAGCATCTGAATCAGTAAAGTAAATCACCTCCCAAATGCTGGTGAGCATCGTCAAATCTGTTGAGGGCCAAATAAAACCAATGGGCAGGAGAGACAATTTGTTATCTTTGCATTTGACATCCATCTTCTCCTGTCTTTGGACATAGTTAGATATAGATAAGATGATTGATAGATAGACAGACAGACAGATAGACAAACATGTATGGAAAAGCAAATGGAGTAGTAGAAAGAAACATGCATTTACTCTCAAAGTCCAGGTAGTAATTTTAAACAATGATTTGAGTAGACAGTTAAGAATTGATCACTCACATACCTAAATTAACATCAAACTCATTTTCTGTAATAGTACCTTTTATGCCTGTTTTATCCACCATGTGCCGCCATAAGGTACGAGTTTCTGATACCACTTTTCTCTTCACTGGGGGAGGTGGCCATGTTGGAAAATGTCGCCTGGCTCCTTCTCAGCCATATGGGTGGAAAGGGCCTAATCATTAAACACCATTCCAGGTGGCCTCTGAGTGTCTCCATAAGAGTGTCACATTCACAGAAATACAACTGAGGAGAGAACTCACGGTGTGACACAAGCAGACGGCGGTCACAGAAGCAGTGGCACAGGCAGGCTTATGTTGTAATTTCATGATCACAACGGACAGCTGAACTGATCGAACTGCAGCTGGGATGTGCAGAGTGAGGGTGTCTGTTATGACAATTGGTATGTAAACCTCAGCGTCTGCACCTTTCATGGCGGTAAGAGACTGATGCAGGAAGCACAAGGAAGAGAAGTAACTAAATATGGTGCCAAGTGAACATGATTGCACCTTATGACACAGAGACGCCCACGCCAACAATATGGGGTGGAGTCAGCTGGCGGCGGAGGAACCACCTAGAACGCTCAGAGAGCCAGTGGGTAAGACACCCTGGGAAAGGTCATCTTAGGCTGATATATCCTCTTGCTATACTGTTGTCTTTCATTCTTTCAGCTTCCAAGAAAAAAAAGACGTTTAGGTATATGATTTAAATTCTTCCTGGCAACGAGCTGAACAGCTAAAGATGACATGTACACTATTGTGACGCTGTCAGCACTGGCTCAGTAGCTAGGATGGGCCAGAATATACACAGTGGGACAATGGTTCCAGGGATGACGAAAACGGAAGGCTGTGGTTCATGTTTTCCTTTCAAAGTCCCGAGACAGCTCCTTGTTATGCTAATAATCCACCATTAGGCTAAAGAATCTGAATTCCTTCATTTTTCCTTCTGAATCGTTTCCAAATTAGCATTCCCTTTAAATTTGACTACACATTTCTCAAAGTACTTCACTATGAGGAACATAAAACTATCACATTATTTTGTTTAAATATATCTGATACATGCTGACAAGAGTGATTGCTGTATATCATGTTTATATTTATGCATAAGTCGAGGCTTATTCATCTTTTATCTGTAGTTTATTACTGTTAAGGTCTTTATCTCCAGAACTTTCTGGTACATTGTTATCATTGCATATAATGGAGTTTATACATGAAAATGTTCCTTAATCCCACCAAACGCACCATTTCCCCTATGCATGAACGTAGAAGAAAAGAAGTCTGGTGATCAGAAACTCCCAGAAACATGCAATGATTTTATTCCTTACACGTATAGAGATAAAGCTGATAAAATTTGCCATGATTTACTGCACCGTCTATTTTACTCACATTTAGTTCAATCTGAGCAGCCTATTTCCAATGTCATCCGACTCTGCTGCTATCTTGGGTTAAGTTACAGCACATAAAAGGTGCTCTTATGGCACTAATCCTACCACTTTAGTTGTGAGTACCTCCAAAGGGTCAACCAAGTTCCAGTGGCCCTGGAGCACCTTGAAGAGAGTCCAGGCTACAGAGAGGCTAACCATCCATTAGCATAATTCTGATGCCTGTCAGATCAGGGTTCTCCACTGCTTTTCCTTCTGCTTTGAGTCCTGGAAAGCACATAGACACTGCAGGCGTTGCTTGACCCAAATCTAAATTTCAGATTACCTCTTCATTAAATATAATGCAAAACACATATTGACCAAAGAAGTATATTTCTGTTTTATAAAAAGGGCTTTAACTACCATTCTCCTAAGGGCATTTTAAATCTTTCCTTAAGGAGTAGAATGACAATTAATCAACACTTCAAAATCAAATCAAATTTTATAACAACTAAAACTATAAGAAATGTAAAGTTCAAATGTCTGAAAATATGTTTAAACTTAATCTCTCTTTGGTTTGGGTATGGTCCTCCAAAATATGAGCATAATACTAGTTCCTCAATATCATAAGACAAAAATATGGTCTTGAATTAGACTCCATGCATATTTTTTCAACTACCAAACAGGTTTGTCATCAATAAGGAAAAATATGTATGAAGAAAATTAATATCCTGTACCTCGTGTCATCTTAAAAGAAAAGCCACTACTTCTATCTTAAATCAAACTCCCCCAAACCTCTGTCCTCCAATAAAAAATAGAACCAGTGGTGAAGCAGTTAAAAAGAACGTGTAAATATACTTCAGGACTAGTCAAACAAACATTAATAGATACCAAGGCTCCTCTGTATGATGTAGTCTGTGAAATGTTACAGAATGTTAAGCCTCCTACTTGTGAAATGCTTCACCAGAACCACGTGTGGAAGGACAGATCCCTGAGGACGAGTCCATCCGTATTACCAACCACATCTCTGTTCAGATGAAACCGCTGTTAGGAAATCTTTGCAGTTTCCTAACTGTTCAGTGGCTTCATCTAGTGATTCCTCTAATTGGCCCTGCATTGAAGACACTCAGTCAATGGTGTGGCTGTAACAGATCTTTGACAGTCATACACTCCAAGGCCAAAACAAACAAACAAACAAACAAACAAACAAACAAAACCTGCCATCAGAGAAAGAGAAAAAAAAAAGTTTTAAACTCTCATGGAGAGAAAGGATATTTGTGAGTAGATGTCCCAATGGTATTCACAAGTTATATCTAAACACTGAAAGCATTTTGGAAGTGGTTTCTCTGTTGAAGAAAATAGAGCATGCAAAAACTCTTGCATCTTATTCTTTTGTTTTTAGGATAAATTGGAGTGTCTCCTGAGGGCCTCCAAATATAGGCATCAGTCATGAGGGGGCTGCCTTCTACTAAGAGAAGCAGAAGAGAAATAAAAGCTATTTCAAAGAGTTACAGTGTCTCTGCTTATTACTCAAGTCACCTGGATAACATTTAAGAAAACTACATTGCATGCCAAGAAATGGCTTGCTTAAATAAATACTCTTTCCAACAGGTTTGGCCTGAACCCAGAGAAACCACTCTTGTAATCCAGCCATAAGGTAATAAACAAAACGTTGCTATCCATGTTTCTGCATTTCTCATGGTTGACGCCACATCTTACCATACAGTTTCACATACTCCTTCATTTCTCCATGTTTCAGTTTTCTCATCTGGAAATGGAAATATATTAACTAGCTGCCTTATGGAGACGTTATAAGAAGGAAATGGGGCGCCCGGGTGGCTCAGCCGCTTGAGCGTCTGACTTCAGCTCAGGTCATTATCTCACGGTTCATGGGTTTGGGCCCCACATCGGGCTCTGTGCTGATATCCTAGAGTCTGGAGTCCGCTTCAGATTGTGTGTCTCCTTCTTTCTCTGCCCCTCCCCTGTTCATGCTTTGTCTCTCTGTCTCTCAATAATGAATAAATGTAAAAAAAATTTTTTTAAAGAATGAAACAAGGAAACTGAGGTGCAAGAGGGCTTTGTTCCATATTGTAACAATGACTACTTTTTGAAAAATAACATTAAGTAAAAAACTAGAAATGACAGAAAATACATGTTTTTAGTATGTGCTCAAATAAATCCCCTTCCAACAGCCTTCTTCAAGGATGACTACTTAGGATTTCAAGGGTTTAAAGGTGCGGGAAACATAAAACTGAAGCCCATCCCGAGCCTGGAGGAACCTGGCGTGATTCAGGAAGATACGCTGGTCATTAAGCAAATGAGAACCGATAACATGGCCAGGTGGCCAGGTTGGGGCTTTGGAGTGGGTCCTCCATCACCCATGGGAATCGGTTCGCTCAAATTAGGCAGAGATGGCTTTCCATCATAGTGAAGGGCTCTAGAGTGAGGTCGGTTACCTGGAGATGAAAGTTAGGAACCATTACCAATTCTGGGTCGCTTAGTTACAAATCAGTTATCAACTTCGATGTTTAGGGAGATCTGAAAGCTGTTATATAAAAGGAGTTAATATTGGAACTTTTGAAAATAAAAATTCCATTATGTTTAAACAATCTTATAAATGCACTCAAAGCAATAAATAAAACATTTAGGTTAGGAAATATACTTTCAGTTCATGCATTAATTAGTTACATTAAGGGCTTATAAATCAGTCCCTCCTCGTATGAGAAAATTAGCTTTCTTCTGAGGAAAGCCCCTGCCCAGAAGCGTGCTGGTAAATGTTTAATAACTGGCTCTGAGGGGTGGCAGGAGGCCTGATTTGTGGGGTTTGTGTATCTTCATGATGTCAATACTTCCACCATCATAGATTTTTAGCTACCAATATGATCGCACTGGATGCTGAGTTTGAAACAGATGCTCACTAGCGTAGTGCTCTATGGGATGTCTACCTTACAGACACAACGGCTGGCACAGATTAACAGTACAATGCGGTAAAATAAACTGGAAGGGTTGCGTTTTTAATTTAATTTAAAGTTTATGCAATTAATATTTAATAAAGGCTGGGTTCAACAACTGGCTTGCAGAATCTCTAGAAATGTAACGGTGACCTCTCCCCAGCGGTACAAGCCAGCGCCAGCACATCCCTGCCTGCTTCTGCTACTCCTCCTCCAGATGAAAGGCACGTGTACAGAAGGGAAGCTAGAAACTGAAGCAAGACACATTCTCTTTCTTTTTATTTATTTATTTATTTATTTTTGAGAGACACACAGAGAGAGGGAGGGTGCGCACATGCACATACGGAGGAGGGGAAGAGGCAGAGAGAGAGTCTTAAGCAGGCTCCCCATCCAGCGTGGAGCCTGACTTGGGGTTCAATCTCAGGACCATGAGGTCATGACAGTCTAGAGATCATGACCTGAGTAAAATCAAGAGTCAGACGCTTAAATGACTGAGCCAGCCAGGTGCCCGGAGAAATCTGATTTAAACATAAGGACAGCTTTGCTAACAGTGGAACTTTCCATTCTCAGACGTTTGAGAATCAACAGGAGAGTCTTCAGTATTGAAGAGTCATGCATAGTCCTGTCATGATGCTAAAGACAGTTCTAGATAATTTCTTCTTTTTTTTTAAACTTAATGTTTTATTTATTTTTGAGAGAGAGAGAGAGCAAGAGAGAGAGCATGAATAGGGGAGGGGCAGAGAGAGAGGGAGACACAGAATATGAAACAAGCTCCAGGCTCTGAGCTAGCTGTCAGCACAGAGCCCGATGTGGGGTTTGAACCCACGAACCGTGAGATCATGACCTGAGCCGAAGTCGGAGGCTCAACCGACTGAGCCACCCAGGTGCCCCAATAATTTCTTGAGGACCCCTCAAATCTATGATAGGTTACCTTTCCTTTATATTTTTAAATACAAATTGATAAAGAACTGCCATTAACGAGAATTTTAGATTTCCCATTTTCTCACTTATGATCAGTTATAGCTAGTTATCAGTCCAGGAAACATAAGCTGACTGCAGAGCATTCCTCTTTGTACCAATTTAATTAACCGATTTAACCAATCAACCTCTATCGCCTGGGGCTTGCCACATGCAAGCACTTATTATACTCCATATTAATCAATAGCAAAGTACAGCCACGTCTCTAATTACTGGAATAGAGAGAAACTGTCAGAAATATATTTACGACTTATCATCACATCCATTGAGCTCATATCTCTTACGAGAATCTGATAGCTAAAATCCTCTTCCAATACCTCTTGTTAATAAAGGAACTGGGCGACTGCAGGAAAGAGATCCTAATGCAAGGATCCGTGAAGGGAGGAGAGAGAAGAAACTCAAACATTTAATTCTACTTTATAATTCAGGAGTACAATTAATCAGGAAAACCATTCTAAAGAGTGGTCTTCTATGCAGAAAAAAGAAAGAAAAGAAAAGAAAACCTGGAGAAAAAACCAAAATCATTAACACTGCCATGATTTTGCCCTGTTTCCCTTAACAGCAGACCATCTAATTCGAATCCTGAGCATCCCTGTCAGTTTCCTCCGACTCCTGCAGCCTACTGGCCTTGCCCCTCATCTCCTGTTCCTGACAGACGCTCTTCCCCCAAATCAAGGAACTGGGGATTCTGTAACCAGCGCCAAACACAACAGCAATCTAGCAGTTCAAAGCCTTCACCTTTTTTTTAATCTTACAGCATCCAGTAAGACGAAATGCCTGGGGCGGCTGGGTGGCTCAGTCAGTTAAGCGTCCGGCTTCAGCTCAGGTCATGATCTCATGGTTCGTGGGTTCGAGCCCCGCGTCCGGGTCTGTGCTGACAGCTCAGTGCCTGGAGCCTGCTTCTGATTCTGTATCTCCCTCTCTCTCTGACCCTCCCCTGCTCATGCTCTGTGTGTGTCTCTCTCTCAAAAATAAAAAAAAACAAAATTAAAAATTAAAAAAACATGCTTTGATAAGAACTTAAACTATCTGTTCTCCAACTCTCTACCAAGATCGGAAGATCAAGATGTTCTATTAAAGGATTTAGGGCCTGTGTCCTATTTTATTTTAGTATCTTTGCAAAATGTACCAAATTAAAAATGTAAATCAGTTTGTGCCATGTGGCATTTGCTTATACTACCATTTAACTGGTGTTTTGAATACTAATCATTGATAAAGTGTTATCTTTTAGTCTAATGTTATATTCTGTGGTAAATGCATGAAGATTCACACACATTAATACCACTTACTGCTAATGGGGATTAAAAGCATGAATATTTGATGTATCTTTGAAAGAAGGTCCACTCACCTTATTAAATATTTGCCAAATAGTTTCCTTAAAATTGACATACAGAACATCTTCAAAATTATATTTAAAAATCTCACCTTTTAGTATTAAACTTTCTTTTTCTTTTTAAAAAAATGTTTACATGTATTTATTTTTGAGAGACAGAGTGAGATAGCATAAGAGGAAGAGGGGCAGAGAGAGAAGGAGACACAGAATCTGAAGCAGGCTCCAGGCTCTGAGCAAATATTCAGCACAGAGCTTGATGCAGAGCTCGATCCCAAGATCCATGAGATCATGACCTGAGCCGAAGTAGAATGCTTAACCAACTGAGCCACCTAAGGTACCCCTCCAGTGTAACATAAAAAGTACTACAGGAAAATCAAATAAGCAATTAAAAATAGTCATTTGTGGGGCACCTGGGTGGCTCAGTCGGTTTAGCATCCAACTCTTGGTTTCAGCTCAGGTCATGATCTCACAGTTTGTGAGTTTAAGCCCCACATTGGGCTCTGCACTGACAGTGCTTGGGATTCTCTCTGTGTCCCTCTCTCTCTGCCTCTCCCATGTGTGCACCCATGCTCGCTCTCTCTCTCTCTCTCAATAAATACACTTTAAGAAAATAATCATTTGTGGTTTTCTTTTTAATCTCACTGTTGTCTAAACTACTATAAATCCTAACTTACACATTAATCAGCTTTCCTTTCAAAACAATTAATATATTTATTCTCCTGTTCCCTATTTTCTCCACAATGGCATGAGGCAGCTAACTCGGAAGTTGCAAACCTAAAAGGCACCCAGTGCTCCAGCCCCATGCCAGGGTGCCCCTGTGGTAAGCAGAATAAGTGTTAGATTTCAGCCTGACAGGAACGCCTGAGGCAGTGCCGGAAGCACAGGACCACAGCGTGAGGCTCTGTTCTTGCAAATCCACTCTGCTCTGTAGCTTCTGGACTCTTCCGTTCTGCTGCCATCTGTTTGCTCCGTTTTTTTCTTCCTAGCACCAGAATTGTTCCATTTGGACATTGGGGCGTTGGGAGGAAGGGGAGATACATGCTTCTACTGTTTCTCATCTTATTTTAAAGGCCCTCAAATTTTGTGTTGTCTGTTCTGATTTTTGTTTTTATCTTTAATAAGTAATTCTTATTAAGTATTTGAAATCCCGCTATTTTAAGCAAGATATACTTCCTCTGATAAAAACAAATGCTTAAGAAAACAGCCAAAACACCCACATATAGATCCATCACATCTTGTGTTCACTCATGCAAACTCTTGCAAGGAGACTATGCAAAGTTTCTATTAATGTGCGTTTTGTCTCAATACCAAAATCTTAAGTAATATGAAGTCATATGAAGTCAAAATTTCTTATGAACAACAGGCAAATTATGGAAAGAGCCCAAAATGTCCATCGACTGATGAATGGATAAAGATGTGTGTGTGTCTATTCATATGCATATACATACATACATACATACATACATACATACATATACACAATGGGATACTGCTCAGCCATCAAAAAGAATGAAATCTTCCATTTCCAATAGCATGGATGGACTAGAGTGTATTATGCTAAGTGAAATAAGTCAATCAGAAAAAGTCAAATACCATATGATTTCACTCATATGAGGAACTTAAGAAACAAAAGAGACAAATATAGAGAATATAGGGAAGGGGGAAAAAGAAAGGAAACAAACCATAAGAGACTCTTAACTATAGGAAAAATCTTGATGGTTGCTAGAAGTGGGCAGAGAATGGGCAAAATGGGCGATGGACATTAAGAAGGGCAATTGTGATGAGCACTTCGTGTTACATGTAAGTGATGAATCACTGAATTCTACTCCTGAAATCATTATTACACTATATGTTAACTAACTAGAATTTAAATAAAAACTTGAAAAAAAATTATGTTGAAACTATTTGAGGGCGCCTGGGTGGCTCAGTTGGTTAAGCATCGGACTTTTTTTTCATGTTTGAGAGAGAGAGAGTGCACACGAGCAGGGGAGGGACAGAGAGAGAGAGAGAGAGAGAGAGAGAGAGAGAGACAGAGAGAGAGACAGAGATAGAGGGAGATACAGAGTCTGAAGCGGGCTCCAGGCTCCAAGCTGTCAGCACAGAGCCCAACACGGGGCTCAAACCCACAAACCGTGAGATCATGACCTGAGTCGAAGCCAGACGCTTAACCAACTGAGCCACCCAGGCACCCCAAGCACTCTTGATTTCAGCTCATGTCATGATCTCATGAGTTTGTGAGTTTGAGTCCTACTTTGGATTGTCTCTACCTCTCTCTTTCTGCCCCTCCCCTACTTGCATTCTCACTCTCTCTCTCAACATAAATAAATAAACTTAAAAAAAGAAAGTATTTGAAATTCTTGCTTATGTTGTCTGAATAATTATTCAAATCTTTCCTAGACACCTAAAATATACATTGTAAAATTTGTGACAGGATGGTGAAAATATGAACAAAGCAGTTTATTATTTTTTTTAAATAGGAAGCACGAATAAAGTTCTGGGGCTAGGAAGCAACTTATTTCTCAAAATATTATGATAAGGACTATTCGATGGGAAAAACAAAACAAGTAGACAAAACAAAAATCCACATGGAAGTAGCCAGAATTAAAATGATTCGATCATAACTGGAGAAAATTTCTAAAAACTCAAGAGCACTTGACATTTTATGAAAAATAAAAGAGCAGGTAGATACAAATATTTCCATTTTGGTGCACTTGGCTCATTGCCATTGTCTCAGTTTTACATCTCTGAGTCCTGTTTCTGATTCTATCCTCATCTCTCCTTACACTCTCTCTCTTGTGTGATCTCCAGGGTTTTAAATACCCCTATTGCTCATGAGTCTCAATTCTGAATATTCAGTCTAGTTTTACTGTCTGAGTTCCAGATTCATAGACCTGACAGTCACTTGACCTTAGGTATCAGAACCTCAAAGTGTCTAACCCAGAACCTTTATGTCTCCTCCATCTTCTCCACCCCCACCCCCACAATACCTGGTTCTCGCATTTTCTGTAAAATATGTTGTTATATTCTGTGATGTAAGATGTGTAGGTAATGCCCACAGTGAGGCCTGGGCGTGTCTCACGTCCATCCTCTCCCCCGTCTGTTCTGTTAGGACATGTGTTTGGCTCGCATCATCTCTTGGTCAGAGTAACAAAAGAGCATCCTATCTCCCATTTCCTCTCGTTTCCCTCTAATCTGTTCTCGACTCAGCAGTGAGGGTATTTCGAAAAGTCAGTCAGATGATAGCCTGGCTCAGTGGATCACATCGCTCCTTAAAGGCAATCAGGTGTCACAGCGTATGTCCAATGTCATCTCATTGCACGCACTCCCGTCACATCTAGGGACATACCCTGTGCTTCTAAAACTAGACACTTTGCTCATTGGGCTTCTTCCGCTGAGTATGGCTCCCTTGTCTCTGCATGACTAACTCCTGGTCATTCTTTCAGACTCAGCTTCCAAGTTCAGGGAAGCCGTCCTGACCATCCCCTCAAAAAAGTACATTTTTCATCTCCTTAAGGACACTTGATGACATTTGTGATTAGATAATCTTTGTTTACATATTTATTGACAACGCTTCAGCCCTTCAACATCATTCACACTGGGACTCAGTGCTTGGGGACTCTGAATATGGGTTGACATTGTTGATCGCTTCAAGTACAGGAGCACTAAAGAGAGTGCAGACATGCCCAGGCCTCACTGAGCGCTGGTCCCATCACTTACCAGCTGTGTGGTTCTGGGCATGTTACTCAACCTCTTTTTGCCTTCATTTCTGAATCTGTATGATTTCATAGACATAAAGTACCTAGAATAATGTCTGGCATGTTTACAAAATCCAATAAAGTTCAGCTATTCACTTATGCATGAATTTATTCTGCAAATATTTACTGAGTGCTTACCCTTTGGAGGGTATAGTGGAAGATTCTGTGAGTAGATCAGAGTCTTTGCCCTTTGTGGACTTCAAATCCAGTAAAAGGATGAGCACATACACAAAGAGAGAGCCCCAAAGAAATATGTGATTCATGCCCTAAGAAAATAAAAATGAAAGACTAGGATTCATTTGCTAGGGGTGCCACAATACAATACCGCTCCTGGTTCTGGAGCCTGGATATCTAGAGGTTAGACAAACATCAAGGTTTGGCCAGGGCTCTTCCCTTCTGAGGGCCAGAGGAGAGAATCTGTTCCACGCCTCTGTCCCAGCTTCCGGCGGGTCACTGGCAAACTCCGGCTGGTAGAACCATTGTCCTCATCTGTGCCTTCCTCGTCATAGGCATTCGTCCTGTGTGCACGCCTGTGTCCGAGTTTCCCCTTTATATAAGGACACCTGTCATATGGATTGGGGGTCCATCCTACACTAGTATGGCGTCACCTAACTAAGTACATCTTCAATGACCCTTTTCCCAAATAAGATCAGTTCTAAATTACCAGAGGTGAAGACTTCCACATGAGAATTTGGGGGGAGGGGGGCACAATTCAACCTGTAACAAGACCAAAAGAAGAGAATATCTCCCAAGCAAATTCAATACTCTGAATGTATACTGAAATAACAAGAGAGCTATAAATGGACCTGGATTTGTTTTTTTTTTTTTTAGTCGCTAATGCAGACTATTATAAGGATTTCAACAATCATGTTATAACTGAGGTGTTATTATTAGCCATAATTTTAATTTTCTGAACCTTTCCTAGGCTTCATAAGATAAACTGGGGTTTGTCAATATAGAAAAGGAATGGAAACTAAATGATTAAGAATTATATTTCACAGGAGAAAAGGGCTATTAAAATGAAAAACATGTGAAAGCAAAAGTGTCATTGTTTCTACATAGTAAAATTAATGTATCTCTATATCCACTGCCAAACACGCAGGCCAGATGAGTGTCACAGTTCATAAAACTTAGTTTAAAACATGTTACCACAACCACACTGTCCTCTTTCAGACACCTCTCAACACATTTCAGTTCAGCCCTCCGGAGTCACTGCGGGTGACAAGATAATTTGAATGTGGGATGGAAAGAAACTTAACTTAGTTTTCACTGTGAGGAAAAAAATGCGGGTTTTCTTTAATTTGAGAGGATGTCCTTCAAAATAAAACCATACCGCCTACCCTTGTGTTGAAGCTGTGTTTTTATAACTCTTCTAAAGGTTTCTGTTGCAATAAGTATGTAAAAGGAAAGTTTGGAATTTTGTACCACTGATTATCAGGCCTAATAGGCATATGGCTGTCACCTTTCCGTAATGTGATGCAAGTAGCAATCAATCTCTGGTAATCCAACATCCAAGGACAGAAATTCTGGTGAACGTGTCTTCGTGTCACTTCTTCGATGTAAAAAAAAAGTCTAAAGCTCTCTGCCAACCAAGAAGTTCAACACTTCACTGGAGCCACCAAAAGAAGATGGCTTTGAGGTGACAGGTAGATCCATTTTCACCTTTAAGAAATGCAATTAAGACTTTAAATGGAGCAACTAAAAATAATTTACTAAACGCATACGATCAGGTGTTTCTTCTGATATCTAGATTACACATATGTGATAATAGAAGACACATTATTCTAATCCAGGCAAAATGAAAAGTTTCCTTAACAACAACAAAAAGTGAATTTACATGTTCTTGGGTGAGTCGATGTATCTATTACACAGTGGTGAATTGCTTTTTCAGAAAGGATTTACTTTGCACAGTTTTCTATGGGCATGCACTCAAGCTTCTCAATTTCCCTTTAAATTCATTCAACAGAATTTAGAACATGAATGTTAAATCTGGGCCATAGTGCACAAATTTGCTTAGGGGTAGAAGCGTGGAGAAAACGTCATGACGGGAGGTGGGCAGAGCAGCAGAATGAAGAAAGCAGAGAGAAGGATTTTGCAAAGCAAAGCTCACCCAAACACAGGAACCTGTGAGTTCTCTCCAATTCTTATTCCCACTCTGATGTTTCACTCTGGAGCTGGGTTTGGAGGAAATGCGAATGAGATAATAAAAACCTTCCCTCGTGCCTTTAACTTTTAGAAGGAGCTAATGTGCCATCTTTTAATGACCTGCACAGTTACTCCTAGTCATTAGCATCTAGATTCTTTTCAGCAAATGTGTTCTCCAAATGCTATTCCCTCTCAACACCCACTCTTATTTACTGCTTCGTAACCTCCAACTTCCAACAGTTGGTGGGAGCAGAAAAAAAAAAAAACATGAAAGAGAAAAAATGACAGCTGGTTTCAGTGGAAAGAACACTAGCTCTTTCTACCCGGTTTTTACTGGTTTAGCTGCTGGTATGCTGGACGAGGCTTACAACGGCTCAGAGAGTCAGTTAAATTTTTCGGAGTTTGTGATCCTGTTAAATTATTATTTAACAATAATAATTATTAACAATTAAATTGATATGAGCCTAAATTTAAATAAATAATATTAAAATAGAGATAATAAATATTTAAAATGCATCCTTTCCTAATTGTTTTACTGTATTTTACTTTCACCATCCTTTTGAGGTTATTTATGCCTATTTTATCTGCATTCTAGAAATACTATGTAATGGTACTTCAAACAGGCCTAGGTGGGAATATTTACACCAAAGAAATTGGCAAATGCTAAAAAAAATTCAGGGTGTAACTCTGCTCTGTTGACTGTCTAGACTTAGGAAAGCCTTGGAGAAGGTTTTCTAATAATACATACCAAACCTAAAATCTTCCAGGTCATTATCCTGTCAATAGCACCAAAAAACCCGGAGATTTTCCAGCATGTGAAAATTATTACCCAGTTCAGCAAACCATCTGCTGAAGGAGGAGGTCAGTGAGAGGCCGGGACTCTGAGCTGCCCCTCGAGCAGGACCAGGGCTCTCCACGGCTCCTTCCTCTCCTGTCCTTGGAATATACAGCTTGCCCACCGTGGGAGTCACCTCAGGGACACGTCAGCCTTGTGAAAGCAGTGTGTCGTTCAGACCTCCAGTTAATTCTGGCTGTACAAGCTTTACAGTAAAGAACATTACATCATCATCATCATCATCATCATCATCATCATTATTATTTGTCAAGTGAGCACTACACATCCTTTAAATGTATTATATGTAACGGATTATATGCAATATCATGATGTAATAATACATGTAACATAATAATACATACATGTTCTGTTTTGTCTGAGATCCAATTATTAAAAGTTTACCATCCCCCTGTCTCAACCGTGCAAAAACTACTGATGTGGAAAAGTTGTTTAACTCTGTGAGTATCACCTTCTTTACCTGCAAACTAGTGAAATGGGTGCCTTTCTCGGAAGATAATTTTAGGAATAAAATACACTTGTTGATGCTCAAACCCCATACGGATTGCAAATGTTAATCACGATCAAACATTCGGCAAATAAGTTTTCAGCTCCTAATATGAGCTCTCTGAAGAACCTGCAAGCTTTGCAAAGATGAGTAATGTTTCGTCTTTATCTTGAGGCTGCTTACAGTCTGGAGATGAGAGATATATGTAAATAAAATAAGAGAATGAAACGTAACCCAACAGGGAAAAGCAGAGTGCTATGCAATTTAAGAAAAAGAAGTGATTCATTTTACCTGGAGCACCAGGGAAGGCTTCAGAGAGAAGATAGAATTTGGAGATAAGTTTTGAAGAGTATGTTGCAACTGAGGAGGAATATGTGGAAACTGGAGGCATGTCAGGCTGACAGATGAAACCCCAAACATATTACCATCACAAATACTATAATATCAACTAAGGAAATCACAACTGTATTGATAAATCCACTGCATCAAAAACCCTTACACGTATTTTCCATGCACAACAGAAAGAATTATGCCAGTTTATAATCTAGGGTGCCTGGCGACAATCTTCCGTATTCAAGAGCTGACTAAATATTTATTCAGATTTTTCCTATTTATAAGCCATGTTCATTTCTCATAACGAAATTGTAAATTATCCTATGACCTTTTCTAATGAAAGAAAACATTCATGTCCAAATGAATTTTAAAATTACTTTTTCAAGAAACTATATAGTATGTCCTACTTAACAGGAAAGAAGGGACCATCCCACAGTCTTAAAGAAAAGTTGCCACTGACTGGTACTCTATAAATAAATAAATTATGCACCTATTATGTAAACAAGAACGGGCATATCTAAAGGCAGGTTATAACGGGAGAGCACTGAGGCAAGGGTGAAACCTTTTAATACATTCATGGGAACAAGGACTATTAAAGAAAGCGCATTCTTTTATCTCTCCGATAAGGAGTCTTGCAAGGGTTGGTAGCACTCAGTCAAGTTCATGGGAACGCTTTCCCCTCGCTAGGCAAAACATGCTAGTTAATGTATGTAACTTTAAAAGACAAACAACACTTTCAAGAAGGCTTGGCAGAGCGTCTGCGGAATTTATGCGTAAAAGGAGATGTCTGTTAATCTCTCACACACAAAAGTCTGACACAATGGGTCTGTAGCCTTGACCTCAAGTGACTACGGAAGAGAGACCACAGGGTCGGTCTGTGACCCTAATGGACATATGTTAAGAAAAGCATTGCCCCCACGCAGAAACGAAAGCCCTTTTCCTCCTCACTCCGGATCTCTCACCTCCCAGTACACGCGGCCCCCTGACAAGCCACTGGGCCAAAGGAGCCTTCCACTCGCTCTCTCCCTGATGACAACTGTCAGTCTGTCGCTGTCTGAACGTGCAACCTTTCAACAAAATCTAAAGGGAAACTGGAAGCGCAGGGGCTGGAATACGGATTAAAACCCTAAGCCAGACCTCCTTCCTGGAGCTTCGAGGCTCCTCCACCGCCGCCTTTCAAACTGCGGACGGTAAGAATCCCCGTCTTCACTAGGAGTTACAGCGGTTTCTGACTCCTTAGACCCCGGAGCGCTCTTAACGCACCTTCTAATTAAACACCGTTCACAAAAATCATCCCGAGAAGAAAGAGCCCACAAGCCCCGGGGAAACTTCAGCAGGAAAGCGGGCTGTGCTCCAGCCAGCGGTCCGACCGAGGGGCGGGGAAACCGCGCACCCTCCCGCGCCTCGGCAGCGGCCCCCGGACCTCGGCGCGGCC
>NC_043714.1:12369468-12381254 GCF_006229205.1 Suricata suricatta | reverse complement strand
TCTGCCAGGGGAAGGGAGGTTGAAAAGAATCACCTGCCTCTTGGGGTCAGGAGTAAAGAGAGTAGAAAATGACAACAATGGAAGGAGTGGGGCCTAGAGAGGATTTGGGGTTTTCCCGGAATCAGTTGTGGAGGAAATAATAATCAAAGTAGAGCAATGGGTGCAACATGGGGTTGCTTACGACACTTCCTGGCTGTAGAATCTCAGAGAAGTCACCTTGCTTCCTTCACTCTAGGCACTGAGGTGAAGTGGGTATGACAGTGTGCCTTGCCCCACAGGACTAAGTCTTATGTTGTTCTTTGTTTTCCATCTGCACGTGTTTTGCACCCAGATCTCAGCTTCATGTCCCAGAGAGGCCTCACTGACTACAACGTCTGAAATAACACTCAAGTCACTCCTCCACCATATTTTCATTCAAAACAGCCGCAGGGGGGGCCTGAGGGGCTCGGTCAGTTGAGCAACCTACTCTTGATGATGATTCAGGTCCTGAGGACAAGCCTCCTGTTGGTCCCTGCACTAAGCGTGAGCACGCCTAAGATTCTCTCCCTCTCCCTCTGCCCTTCTCCCACGCACACTAGCTCTCTCTCTAAAACAAAACAAACAAAACCCCAGAGACTGGTTTACGTTACCATTTCCTGTCTCCTCCAGCCAAAAATAATATTAATTTTTAATTATAACATTTTTAGCATCCTACTTCCCACATAGTGTATGCATATATATTTACATACACATAAATGTAGTATATAGCAAGTATAAAACATATGTGTACATACATGCATTCAAAACATTCTGTGTTTTTTCCTGTTTTTATTTCTCAGTTTCTTAGGAAAAATTCCTTTTTTTAAAAGTTGTTTTATTTACTGAAGTAATCTCTACACCCAACATGGGGCTCAAACTCATGACCCCAAGATCAGGAGTTGCATGCTTTTCTGACTGAGCCAGCCAGGTGCCCCTACTAAAATTCCTTTTGAGAGACTCTAGACGCATTTCCCTAAAGTCCAGAGAAAATCAAACTGTCTACACCAAGAGTAAGAGGACTGCATGGGAGAGAGCCCATCTAGGGACCAGACCCAGAGTGTGGATTTGTAGATTTCATAGGACTGCCAAATCCAATTTACCCTCAAACAATGCGAGGGTTGGGGCACTGACCCGTCATGGTCATGCAGTCAACAATCCAAGTCAGACATTTTTTTTTAAGTTTATTTATTTATTTTTAAGAGAGACAGAGAGGGAGCATGAGCAGGATAGAAGCAGAGAGAGATGGAAAGAGAGAATCCCAAGCAGGTCACATGCTGTCAGCACAGAACCTGACTCAGGGCTGGATCCAATGAACCATGAGAT
Source organism: Suricata suricatta (assembly GCF_006229205.1). Lineage (NCBI taxonomy): Eukaryota > Metazoa > Chordata > Mammalia > Carnivora > Herpestidae > Suricata > Suricata suricatta. Next base: position 12,379,913 of record NC_043714.1, on the reverse strand, counting down.
TGTGACCTGAGCTGAAATCAAGAGTCAAGATGCTTAACAGACTGAGACACCCAGGTGCCCCAAGTATAACTTTTGACTCTTAATAGCCCACTGTTCATCAGAAGCCTAAGTAATAACAGAAACAGCCGGTGAACACATATTTTGCACGTACATGTATTATATAATATATTCTTATAATAAAATAATCTAGAGAAAAGAAAATGTCATTAAGAAAATCATAAGGAGGAGAAAATACATGAACAGCACTGTGCTGTGAGGAATCCTTGTATACATGGATCTGCAGTTGAAACTCATGTTGTTTGAGGGTCAACTGTACTAAGATTGGAGACAGGAGCTTGAAGGAATTAAAGTTCCTCCTTAATTATGGTACTTTGTTTTTGAAGCCTTCTAGTTTGGCATTTTCATTTGAGTGAAATAAATGTCTGTTCAAGCATTTTCCTATCTTCACTGAGAAAAGTTCTAAAGGTGCCACGAGATATGTGCTTTTTCTGTAGCAGCTGCTTGATGTCAGGCCTCTCCTTTGGCACCTTCTTGGAGCAGGCAGATTATAATCTCCTACACCCCCCTACACCCGGCAGACCTTCACGATTATCTGATAGACACTGCACTGGCAGCACGGCTTCTCAGGGGGAGCCAAGACCAGGCTTACACAGGAGCAAAAGTGGGAGACACACATGTGAAGAGTCTGAAGCGTGGCCTGGAGCCTTCAGGACAGCTGCGTGCGGCCCAATGCCTGTGGTGCTAGCAGTGATTCATGTTACGCATCGCAATGACTATCCCAGAGTGTCGGGGGAGAGGGGCAGTCATGATTTCAGTATTCCTTTTCTCCCTAAGGAGACAGATCCTTCTTGCTATTGTAGGCACCTTACATCATAGCATTTAAAAGTGATCCCCCAAGGGAGGTGAGGTGAGAAAGAAGTGGGAGATGGTTCCGTGGTGAGGGAATTTTAAAGGACACGGAGAGCCTGGAGGGTGCAAGAATTACGAAAGAGAAAGAATAAGGAAATTCCTTTGGTATATTTTGCTTCAAGAAATGTTGGTAATAACTAGTTTTAAAATGTGAAAGGGATAGCCAAGCGCCATCTTTCTGACTTCTGTTTGGGTTAAAAAATAAGCCCCAATTAATATTTATCTATCGTACTCCTCAGTGTCTAACAACACTGATCCTGTTGTTGCTATTATCATAATTAGCATTGCAGTGAGATGCATTTAGCGTTTTTCTAATGTCATGCATCCAGCAGCCCTGGCTGACACCGACAAGTTCAAGCCTTTCTGACCATTTAATTTACTGCTGAGCATTAGCAACTACTGTTGATTTCTGTGCAACAAATATTACATGCCTATTATGTCAGAGTCCTCATACTGGAGATGCAAACACTTTCTTACTACCATTAACATTTGCTCCCCTGCCCTTTGTTCTTCTCAGGGTTCCAGAAGATCAGATCAGACTTCTCTTCATAATGGCCTAGCCAGACCCCTAACAATTGGCAGTAACAGAGGAAGAGAAAAGGTAGTGTAACTCAAAGTTAAAAGAAAACATGAATCCAAATTCCTAGTGAATCCTAATGCCACCAACACGTTTTTGTATGTGTGGAGACATACATCTATCTACCTACCTTTCTATCTATTGGATTGCATTAAATGCTCCAAAGTAAAGACTTTTATTCTTTATTTCTCCATTTTTAAACCACGGACATTAACAGTAACAACAAAAACATGTTTTGGGGGGTGCCTAGGTGGCTCAGTTGGTTAAGCGTCTGGCTTCTGGCTTCAGCTCAGGTTATGATCTCACAGTTCCTGGGTTCGAGCCCCACCTCGGGCTCTGTGCTGACAGCTAGCTCAGAGCCTGGAGTCTGCTTCAGATTCTGTGTCTCCCTCTCTCTCTGACCCTCCCCTGCTCGCGCTGTCTCTCTCTGTCTCTCAAAAATAAAAACATACGAAAAAAATTAAAAACAAACACACACGTTTTTGTCCACTGCAGTACCATGCCTGGAGAGGATGTCTCTGGAAGATAACGAATCCTTTCACCTTCCTCACGGGTATCTGTCTTCAGGACCAGTCCTATATTACTGTATAGTGCTTGGGTAAGATGATAACATTAAGGAAAATAATGTGAGATCTCTCTGATTTTTTTGGCACCTTTTGTAAGTCTGAGATTATTTCAAAATAAATAGTTAGAAATAAGAAACGTGTAACACACGTGGTCAGGCGCCTGCAGGGCTGGACAGGTTATCCATCTGAATACACATTAGCTCATGCTAATGTGGAACAGATTCTTTCTTAGTAATGTGTGAACGATGGGTTTTTTATTTTCTGTGGTAATTTAACATGCTTATAAAATCCCTCAAAGTTAAACCAGTGCACATAAATACACATTTGTAAAAGTCAGTGAAACAAACTCACAGTTCACATTGAACAAGCTTTTGCCTTTTCCCAGGCATTTTTATTTAAGAATTCCAGAAAATTTTGAACAATCCTTAAAGATAGTACATTCATATAATTTCCCTTTATAGTTTTAGGTGGCAAAATAAGAAAATATAGTTGGTAGTGATCGAAAATGAGTGTTCATTTGTAAGATCACCATGAATTCTGAAGCAGTCTTCAGCACTGGGAGTGGCATTCGAGGTCGTTACCACAGATTCCCTCTGCATTCACTACATCTCAAACGTGCCTTCAGTAAGGCCATGGTCTCGCCTGAAAGAGGTGCAAATCACCACAGGAGATCACATTTTATTATACACTTTATTGTATTATTCCTCTTAGGTTTGCCTAGTATACTCTCCACAGTGTGTATATCCTGAGCCACTAGTGATTAGGGACGGACAGATTTTGAGTATAGGTATAAATATGGTATAGTTCAGTTTTTAATATTAGTCACATATAAAAACAAACTGATTAAAATAAAAGGACACAGAAGTCCAATTTGTGGTTATAAACAACCCTGAGCACCTGCAAATGGGTCCTCGAATGTGTAGCCATATCACTGGTGCTGGGACAGAGTGGGAAATGCACAGAAGTAATTTTTCCAAGCAATATATACCCAGTCTAGAAAACATCTATTAAGATGGCATCCAACAGGGGTATCGACTAGATGCTCTGGCTGCCTCGCTCACACCCCCTTGCCCTCACCATGTCAGCATGCATGGCTCCAACTTCTCCTCACACACAGGCAGGCTGCAATCCTGGAGGAACACCACCTCCCAGGAGGGACTCAGGACTCTACCTGATAGGAGGAGTTGGTATATATTGGGGGACCTGGGTAACTCAACCAGTTAAGCATCTGACTTCAGCTCAGGTCATGATCTCACGGTTTGTGGGTTTGGGGCCCACGTCGGGCTCTGTGCTGACAGCTCAGAGCCTGGAGCCTGCTTTGGATTCTGTGTCTCCCTCTCTCTCTGACCCTCCCCTGCTCGCACTGTCTCTCTCTCTCTCTCTCTCTCTCTCTCTCTCTCTCTCTCTCTCTCTCAAAAATAAATAAAAACATTAAAACAAAATTTTAAAAATGATTTAAAAAAAAAAGGAGTTGGTATATGAATACCTTAGCTGCGTGGGCCATTGGAGGAGAATCAGAAGTGCACATACGCTGCACCATTTCCAGGGGCACCCAGCTTCAGTGGCCGTGGGAAGAATGTTTCATAGTCCGCCTTTCAGTGGCCCTTCCTCCTGCCCTCACTCCCACACTCCTCTACTGCGGCTTCCAGGATTTGTCTCCCAAACACCCTGCATGTGCTTGCATTTGAATTCTTGTCAAAGGGTCTGCTGCCACAAAAGCCCAAACTGAGGGAACTCACCTAGTCTTCCCTCCTCAGCACCAGCATCTGGAGCAGATAATCAGTAGGCTTCCATCTCATTTTTTATACATGAAAACAACCTGAAGGATTATTTAAACCCAGATTTTATAAAGATAAAAGATTGGTAGGTAATGACTTCACCCACAACATAGGATCAGAATTGCATGTAATTCATGATCATTAAACCAAGCATGACGATATACTACATACAGAGATTTTTCACAGTGGGAGTGCTGACATGAGTTTCTTATTTCCTTCTAAGGATTAGGAACACTCTTAGCAAAAGGTGACTATCAAAACTTCCCTGTTTGGGTTGCATCTGTAGGTCTCTACCCGCATTGATGGGTTATGCCAAGGCTACTTCTTGAGACTCTGTATCATGATGATCTCCAATGAGTAATCTTGCCCTTGTACCAAACGTTCTCAGTCTCTGAGTTCAAATTCCATTTTCAAAGCAAAGTTATTTCACTTGTATTCAGAAAGAGTTACTTCTGAGAAGAGTTTTCTCATATTCGCCCCTCATCATCCCTTACATCTCCAGTGAGGGCAGAGCTCAGTTCTCTGTCCATGAGTTCTAATTTGGAAGAGGACGGGGAGCCTTTATGTCTCTACTCCTTTTGGCAGGAAGGATAACTTCCAGATGGTGTCTTACTTTGAAATGGAAGCAGCAACATCCACCTGTGACACCTGCTATCTGATCAACTCCCAAGTTTCACTACTTTACTATGTAATTCCAGTCATGTGATGACATAATGATTAATGTGCCTGGCTTTCTTCCTTAAGTCTCATGGATAACAGACACTTCTAAGGTTGAAAGGTGGAGAGAGGCCCATTTCAGCTGCAGTTACACTTGAACCTCAGGAGCACACGTCCATGCTCATTAGAAATAGAAAGGCGGCCAGAAGAACAAAGTTGCCATGGTTTTTCTACCATAGACACATTCTGTAAATGACTGTGCTTGGCTGACAGTCTCTGAAGTAAGAACTGCCCCTTCAACAGGGCAGGATCACATGTTAACATTAATGTTGCACCCAGATTTATAGTTCCAAGGTGCTATTATATCTTTTAAATCTCTTGGTCTCTCAAAATAACCAGAGGTACCTAGAATTACCTAGAATAAGTGACAGACTCAGCTGGTTAGTGGTGACTATCTGTTTTGCTGCAGTTGCCCTCCATCAGCAAAGCGCATGCAAACTCCACAAGGTAAGGCAAGTCTACCTACCAGCCGCTACAACAAACAGATCCTGAATCTTGGTGACTTTACACAGTGCAGCTTTATCTCTCCCTCGCACTAACGTTCCTTGTTGATGAGGAAGACTTTTCACATGTCATCCAGAGACTTAAGTCCTTCTCCCTTGGGCACCACCCTCCTCCCATTCAGCTGATTGAAGGGGAAAGGCTGAACAACCAGGGATGTAGATGTGGAAAGTTTGTAAGGGCCAGACCTGAAAAGGAATACACCATTGCCATAGTCAAATGCAAGAGAGAACTGGAAAGGCAATCCAATTCGGGGACCTAGAGGAAGACCAGCAGGATATGAAGAACACATAGTATTCTTTGCCAAATATAACATGCTGCCTCTAAACTCTCCATTTTGTCCCATAATCCCCTCTACCTAGACTATTCGCTTCCCTCCTTGCACTTTCCTTCTCTAGACAACATTCACCCATCATGGTAGCTGAGATCAGATGTTGCCTCCTCTGAGAAGCCTTCCCTGATGCACTCATTTGCACCCTCAGTGAATATAAGGTGCCTATTTTCTAGTTCCCTTTCTACTCTTAATTATCCTCTATGGTTGACTTATATCAGCTCTATTCACACTTTCTACCTTCGGATAGTGTATGTTAGTGAGGATGGCTGAGCTACGAAAGGAATGAAGCCCATCAGGCCTTGTACTATGACATACTCTCTAGGGGCACCAAATGGAACTCCTCTAATAGGCAGTAGAACTGACTTCTTGAGAGTCACCTGTAGAGTTGTTACAGCCAGTCCTTCAGTTCTAACTGCCACAGGTGAACATTCCTTCCCCCTTTCCCCTTGGGGAAAGTATATTTTCCAACTTCACTGCCTTGGGCTTGGTCACGTGACTTGCTTTAACCAGGGGAATGTGGGCAGAAGTGAGGGTGGGTCAGTTCAACACTGAGCTTAAAGGACCATTGCATGTTTTCATTCATCTTGCTTCTGAGTTCTGCCATGAAAAGAGCAGCCCCTGACGGCTGCTGTTCCTTTCGCCCGTGTTCTAGAAAATGAGACACATGCGGCTCAGAGCTGGACTGAAGCTCAGCCCAGCGAGATGACTAATAAAGCCTCCCAACTGAATTCTTTCATAACTAGTCAAGCTGGGACCTAGAAATATGCATTTTTAAAGTGCCTCCAAGGTTATTTGGATGCTCAGCCGGCCACATGTGGAAAGCACCGTACACACTCGTCTTCCACTCAATAAGAAAAAAAACCAATATTTAAACACGGAGGACAGAGCGTCCATAAAGACTCCCCTGCCAGCCATTTCCCCAATCCCATGCCAGGGAACACAGCTTCAGACAGAATCCCAGAGGTTCTCAGATGGCAGCTGAACGTGAACTTCACTGCAGTGGGGGGTTTGGGAGGCGGAAGGATCCAGCTGTGCCCTTCCAACCCTGGAGTGGGCATCGGTGCTCTATAAGCTGTATAGGATGTAGACTAGTGGGTTTTTCCTTCAACCTGAGTTCACGGTTCCATCACAGTATAAAAATGGGCCAGGTTACTAAATCTTATTTGATCCCATTATTCTTTCGAGTCTACATAATATAACTTAAAGGCAGAATAATTACACTCTGCATATAGTCCAGCAACCAGAGGTACAGTTTACTCTGACTAACATAATCCCTATTTCATGTCTACAAGGTTTATTGCCCCCCATCAATCTGGCATGTAGGGTGCTATTACTGGCCATTTTTTAAAAGATGTGTAAATGATATTTTATGCCTCTTTTTTGGCCTATTATTTCACCACGTTCTATTTAGCCAGTTATATGTTCTCCATCCATGAATTGAGGCTTTGCATGAGGCAGAAAAGAACTTGACTCCATGATAGCAGTTCCTATGTGCTGTGATTTAACAAGTACCAGGAATTTGACTTTTGCTATTTCCTTGGCAGAGTAGAAAAGGTGTAGGGAGAAGAAACATATTTAATTCTGTAAATACGAGGCCTTAGTTCCTTTTATCATGGGAGGAAAAGAAGAGGAGGCAGTCCTAAGAACACTGAGAAGTTTGTCACATCCATGAATCACATTAGGTAGGGAGATTAAAATACGCTTTTAAAGTAGTCAACAGTAACTATCATGTCAAATACAGAGCGAGAATCCCAACGGAAAGGCCTATTATGCCAGAGTCCTCCAGAACTCCTTTGGAGTGTCACAGGCAGCAATCCTAGTTCATTCTTTGTGCTTGCCTTGATTCCTATAGTTCCTAATATTTTTTAATGTTTATTTATTTTTGAGAGACAGAGCATGAGCAGGGGGAGGGCAGAGAGAGAAGGAGACACAGAATCTGAAGCAGGCTCCAAGCTCTGAGCTGTTGGCACAGAACCCGATGAATTCACGAACTGTGAGATCATGACCTCAGCCGAAGTCGGCCACTTAATCAACTGAGCCACCTGGGCACCCCTAGAGTTCCTAATTTTATAAATGACTGCTGAATGAGTGAATGGGTAAATGGACAGTGGTGGGGAGGGGAGATTTCTGCTGAGCAAAAATGGGACTCATTGAGGATGCTAATCCAAAAAGCTATGTACGTGGTTAAACAAACATTTGCTGCCAGGAACTTTAGCCTTTGGTGCAAGTGGAACATACCAGGCTCACACCCATTGCCTGGAGCTACTTGAGATGCCCAAGCAGGTTAAGTCTTCCAGACGGGCCTGTCACCTCCTCAAACAGTGGCTCGCCCTATTCTCGATACAAGTGCTTTAGAAGATCGTTGTCTGCTGTTATCTTTTGTATGGACAGCGCTGATGTTTTACAGCATCACTGGTGTTTTTTAGCAAATTCTATTTTCAATATATCCTCTAAAAGACAGACATAAAGATGATCTAATTTTGAATTCAAACTTCTACCTCATGCTGGGAAATAACATTCTTCATTGGAATTAAAGCAGTTTATATACAATGATGAAGTTACTAAGTATTTGTAAGCAAACTGAGAGAAGTGGTACTGAGTTCTCTGCAGAGGAATCGTGGAGAAAAAACAGCACAGTCTTCTTATAACCAACATAGGGACCAGCTACGAATCTGTGTAGATTTAACATATTCTGCACAAGACAGGAGTGGATTCTCTGAACTTAACCTAAAGAAGACAGGCAGGTTTGTTTTTTCTTACCTTATTACTTATTCAGAGGCACAAGAATTCAGGCCAAATTTCCTCTCATCACCATTGAGTCTAGGTCATAGTAGAGGTAAATACAACAAGTATTCTAGAGTGTGTCTCCAGCATTTAAGCACAGGCATCATTAGACAGCTGGAGAAAAAAAAAGGAATGGTAGATGGCTTAGTCCTCATATTAGAATGCACATGACAATACTAATTCTGATACTGAATAAGAAAGGAAAACCCTGGGCACTCCAAGCCAGGTTCTGAGTTTGGCCTCAACGTTAATGGTCCTTATCTTTAAATGCCTGGAACAAAAGTCTAGCTAATGTTGCCCAGCAGCTCTGTCCAAACACAGTCTATTCTTAAGACATTTGGTTAAAGAGGGTCTGGAGTTTTCTCCCTAGTAAAAAGGTGCCACAAAGTTCTCAGCACAGTGATGCAAGTTTCACCAAGGCAGATGGCGCTGAATTTTGCTTTCCCAATAGGAAATTAGAAACAAAGTTGTCTTGGGGCACCTGGGTGGCTCAGTCAGTTGACCCTCTGACTTTGGCTGAGATTACTATCTCACAGCTTGTGAGTTCGAACTCTGCGTTGGGCTCTGTGCTGACAGCTCAGAGCTTGGAGCCCCCTTTGGTTCCTGTCTCCCTCTCTCTCTCTGCCTCTTCCCCGCTCACCGTCTGTCTTTGTCTGTCTCAAAAATAAATAAACCTTAAAAAAAAAAAGAAAAGAAACTACATTGTCTTTGGGACTTCCTTGGGGATCCAAGGACTTTTATAGGCTGAATCTGGGCCACTTATCCAAACATAACTACCACTCCTTCTAATATAAGACACCAAAAGCTACTGTAAATTGCGAATCTGGTTTCCCATCCTTCCAGGCTTCTTTCTGAGATGGAGACAGTACAATCTCAGGGAAAGAACATGAGCTTTTTTTTCAATGTTTTATTTATTTGTGAGAGACAGAGAGAGAGAGCGTGAGCAGGAGAGGGTCAGAGAGAGAGGGAGACATAGAATCTGAAGACAGGCTCCAGGTTCTGAGTTAGCTGTTAACACAGAGCCTGATGCGGGGTTCAAACGCACAAACCGCAAGACCATGACCTGAGCTGAAGAGAAATGCTCAACTGACTGAGCCACCCAGGCACCCCAACATGAGTTTTGCAAATGGACATGTCTGAGTTCACCTCCTTTCTTCCACTGTCTGGCTGAGAGAGGGCCCCCTTGAATAGTAGCCATGGTCACCTGAAAATCTCATGGCTTGTCCTTAGTCTCTGTTCCTTCAGAATCTCTCTGTGACACGGGACACTTCTACCCATGCCCTCCTTCACTGGTTTATCCCACAAGTCAGAGAATTCTTTCCTCGTATGACCCAAGGCAGTGTTCCTAAAAATCATGTCATGACAGCAGTGCTGGGGCAGACAGTTACTGACACTGTGCAAGGGACCACGCGGTGTAAAAGTGTTGAGGAATAAAAACTTGCCCCTGCCCTTCAAGAATTGACTGTCTGGAAGGAGAAATAAAATTACAAAAAAGTCATTGCAAACCTTGTAACTTGTAAGCGGTGGTAGTAGTAGTAGTAGTGGTGGTAGTAGTAGTAGTAAAAGACTGGTAGTAAGAGACAAGTAGTGCCCAGGTAATTAAAGTTCTGGAATGCATGAAAGAGCAGCTTAAGCTTTATTCTAGAGGTCAGTTCTTCTTTTTCAAGTTAGTTATTTATTGAGAGAGAGAGAGAGAGAATGAGAACGAGCAGGGCAGGAACGGAGGAAGAGAGGGAGGGAGAGAATCCCAAGCAGGTTTTGCATCATCAGTGCAGAGCCCAACACAGGGCTCAAAGTCACTAACCCTGAGATCATGACCTGAGCCGAAACCAAGAGTCAGATGTGTAACTGACTGAGCCACCCAGCCGCCTCTCCAGGTCAGTTCTTCTTAAGCATGCTTTATTATGTACCGTTATCAGTGACAAGAAACTGCGAATACACTAATGAACACACACACACACACACACATTCACACACACAATACAAACTTCATTATTCAAACAACTTATATTTGCAAATTCACTGACTAGCTAAAATTTAACCATAGCCCCTAAGTCAACACTCACCACTCTTGCAGTCATTTGTGGCCCCGGGGAGAGCAGGGGGGAAAATCTGAATGCCTGAAGACAGGTTCTTAGCTGAAAGGAAGCAACATGATGCTTTGCCTTATTTCACTTCTCCAATTCTAAAAACTGTCCTTTTCACTGTCCATTTAGTTCCAGAGTTTTAGTTCCTTTGTGCTTCCTGCTGGGGCTTTTGCTGTTTTATTTTATTTTTTT
>NC_043714.1:12296040-12369368 GCF_006229205.1 Suricata suricatta | reverse complement strand
TCAGTGTGGTTTTGATTTGTGTTTCCCTGATGATGAGTGATGTTGAGCATCATTTCATGTGCCTGTAGGCCATCTGGATGTCCTCTTTGGAGAAGTTTTAAATGCCCCCCTGCGCCCAGTGCTGATGTGCTGTGTAGGATCCCGAAGCACGAGAAGGTTGGGATGCACCTTATGGAGAAAGCACATGTGTTACGTAAGCTTTGTTCAGGTGGTGGTTATAGTGACGCTGAATTGAAAATTAATGATTCAACAATCTATATTACGTGAAGTGTCTTTAAAGAGGAGCGCACATAAAAACTTGTTTTATCCATAAAATTGTTTTCAGTTGGGCACATAAGGACAGATTATAATGAGTTGATGTAGAAAATTCAAGTATTTTTTTTCATGTTCAGTTCACTATTAAGCCAAAATAAACAGCTTTGAATACAAATTTTTGGTGCAGTCTAACCATAACAGGACCCTGGATTTCCACCAGTTGTCACTCTCATAATGCATGCTTTACAAAGTCACCATCCAAAGGCCTTTTCCTACTGGCAATTTTGTTAGGTGCTTATCCTCTGTTGTGCAATTTCTACTAGTAATTACACGATGAAACCCCGTGCCTGTCTGCTGGAGTTCATACAGGAAATGAGATCTATATCCTCGGTGAATGGATGTCAGAGAGACCAGAGGAGACTTTTAGAAAGGAGGGACACGGTGGCAGCATGAAGTGAAAGGCCAATATTTCAGGGTGAGGAAGACTGGATAGCGAGCATCTTTAGCAAGATCAATTTTTATTGAGTGCTAGAAACAGAAGGTGGCCCAGGCCATGGCAAAGACGAGGGAATGCTGGCTGATATAAAGGTCCACATCACAATCACGGGAGGGAGGGAGGAAAACATTGACTAGAACTGGGAATAGTTAGACATCAAGTGGCCAAAGAATTCTATCCCCCTGAAAATGACAGGAATTGAGACCAAAAAAAATCCATGAACCAAGCACTAAAGTCCTTCTTTTATGCAGAAGAGGGACCCAGAGACTGAAGATCACAGAGAAGTGGGCAGAAAGGTGGTATGACGGCCTGGAGCCATGGACTTCAGTATGTTTTTTGTTTAAGAATGGAACAAGGGAGGGGCACCTGGGTGGCTCAGTCGGTTGAGTGTCCAACTTCAGCTCAGGTCGTGATCTCAGGCTCGTGAGTATGCGTCCCACATCTCGGGCTCTGTGCTGACAGGTCAGAGCCTGGAGCCTGGTTCCCATTGTGTCTCCCTCTTTCTCTCTCCCTCTCCTGCTCCCACTTTGTCTCTCTGTCTCTCTGTCTCAAAATAAACACACGGGGCGCCTGGGTGGCTCAGTTGTGAAGTGTCTGACTTCGGCTCAGGTCATGGTCTTGTGATCATGGGATCAAGCCCCCCACATCAGGCTCTGCACTGCCCATAGAGCCTGCTTGGTCTCTCTCCCTCTCTCTCTGCACCTTCCCTCTCATACTTTCTCTCAATAAAAATAAATAAACAAACAAATAATAAAAAAGAATAGAATAGTAATTGTATGAAAAAAATGGGTAGGTTGCTCTAGGCTGAGAAATCAGCAGTAATAGGAGGAGACGGAAAAGCTCCCATCTTCAAGAAAAATATTTTTTTTAACCTATTGATTTCTTTTATTAAGTTTTTAATTTTAACTTTAGTATGGTTAACATCCAGGGGGTGTCCTACTAGTTTCTGGTGTACAACTGAACAATTCCATACACCTCCCAGGGCTCCTCAGGACAAGGGCCGTCCCTGACCCACCTCCCCTCTGGCAACCAACAGTTTGTCCTCAATAGTTAACAGTCTGTTTCTTGGTTTGTTTCTCTTTCTCCTTTGTTCATTTATTTTGTTTCTTACATTCCACATATGAGTGAAATCACATGGTATTTATCTTTCTCTGACTTATTTCAGTTAGCATTATACTGTCTAGATTCAGCCATGTTGTTGCAAGTAGCAAGATTTCATTCCTTTCTATGGCTGAGTAACATTCCATTGTGTATACACACCACTCATCTTTCAGTGGACACTTCGACTGCTACCGTAATTTGGTTATTGTAAATAATGCTGCAACAAACACTGGGTGCATGTATCCATTTGCATTAGTGTTTTTGTGTTTCTTGGGCAAATACCCGATAGTGTGATTCCTGGATCCTAGGGTATTGCTATTTTTAAATTTTTGAGGAAATCCCGTACTGTTTTCTACAGTGGCTGTATCAGTTCGCATTCCCACCAAAAGTGCAAAAAGGTTCCTTTTTCTCCACATCCTTATCCTTGCCACCCCTGCCTTGCCTTGTTGTTTCTTGGGTTTTTGATCTTAGCCATTCTGACAGGTGTGAAGTAATATCTCATTGTAGTTTTGATTTCCATTTCCCTGATGCTGAGTAATGTTGAGCATCTCTTCATGTGTCTATTAGCCATCTGGATGTCTTCTTTGGAAAAATGTCTATTCATGTCTTCTGACCATTATTAACTGGATTATTTGTTTTTTTGGATGTTGAATTGTATCAGTTATATATATATATTTTTTTTTCTCCTGTTCAGTAGGTTGCCTTTTAAACTAGTTGACTATTTCCTTCCCTCTGGATATAGTCCCAATAGTTTATTTTTGCTTTTATTCCCCTTGCTGCAAGAGATATATCTAGAAAAGTGTTGCTATGGATAATGTCAGAGACATTACTCCCTGTGCTCCCTTCTAGAATTTTTATGGTTTAAGGTCTCACATTTAGGTCTTCAATTCATTTTGTGTTTACTTTTTCTGTGCAGTTTAAGAAAGTGGCCGAGTTTCATTCTTTTGGCGCATAGCTGACCAGATTCCCAACACCATGTGTTAAAGGGACTGTTTTTTCCCCACTGCATGTCCTTTCCTCCTTTGTTGAAAGTCAATTGACCATATCACTGTGGGTTTATTTCTGAGTTTTCTATTTTGTTCCATTGATCTACGTGTCTATTTTGTGCCAGTACATACTGTTTTGATTTTTACAGCTTTGTAATACAACTTGACATTTGAATTATGATACTCCCAGTTTTGTTTTACCTTTTCAAGATTGCTTTGACTGGGCTGTCTTGTGGTCCATACACATTTTAGGATTATTTGTTCTAGTTCTGTGAAAAAATGCTGTTGGTATTTTGACAGGGATTGCATTAAATCAATTGATTGCTTTGGGTAATATAGACATTTTAACAATATTTGTTCTTCCAACCCATGTGGCATGGGATGTGTTTCCATTTCTTTGGATTGCCTTCAATCTCTTACATCAATGTTTTATACTTTTCAGAGTACAGGTCTTTCACCTCCTTGGTTAAGTTTATGCCTAGGTAATTTATTATTTTTGGTGCAATTGTCAATGGAATTGTCTTCTTAATTTCTCTTTGTGCTGTGTCAATATTAACATATAGAAATGCAACAGATTTCTGTCCATTGATTGATGCACCATGACTTTGCAACATGCACACTGCAGTGCTCCGTGAAGCCTAATCTGACTCTCCTCACCTCAGTCCTCATCAAACTCCTCCTTCTGGCCTCAAAGTTCCCAGAGTACCTCAGTCAAACGGAAGGTAACCTGCAGGGTAGGGCACAGAATTGGACAGAATTAGATAGAATTAATGTGCCCTGAGATCCCTAAAGATGTGTTTAATATCCATATCTAATGGAGAAAGCTGTAGCAAAGTCTGTAAATAAACATGTAAACGTATATATCTGGCAAATGAGAGCCAGCACTGTGTTGTGATAAAACCTCCAGACTCTGACTGCCTGGGCTAAGATCCCGCTCCACCAGGAAGTACCTCCAAGGAGTTGAAAAACGGTTTACTTCCATTTCCTTTTCTGTAAAGTGAGAATCATAATAAAGGTATTTAACACAGAAGTGTTATGAGGATTCAGTAAGTAAATTAACATAAAGCCACTAGAACTGCCCATGGTGAATGTGTACTAAGAGGCAGGTATTATTTTGATTAGTACTGCTTTTTAAATTATCTTGATTTTAATTGGAAATTGATGTTGACTTCAGTTACATAATTGGTTTTCCATTTTTTTGGTGTTCATTATTTTATACTTCTGTTTTTCTTCTTTTGGAAGAATTCAAGCCATGAAAAGTAAATTAAATGGTTAGAAAACACTTTAATTATTCCCTGAATCTAATGTAGCTCATGCGTTCATATTTTTACACTTAACAACACACACACACATGATAATAACTGAAATATAATTTCAATTTGTTATCTAAGAACTTCTCTCATTGAATTCTACCAATAATCTTTGAAAAAGAGATTCTATAAAGTATTTTTAAAGAGGGGTGCCTGGGTGGCTCAGTCAGTTAAGCCTCCGACTTTGGCTCACATCATGATCTCACATTCCTGGGTTCGAGCCCCGCATTGGGCTCTGTGCTGACAGCTCAGAGCCTGCAGCCTGCTTCTCATTCTGTGTCTCCCTCTCTCTCTGCCCCTCCCCACTCATGCTCTCTCTCTGTCTCAAAAATAAATAAAACATTAAAATAATTTAAGGAGGTAAAGAAAAAGCAGAATATGTTTAGAAGGTATATTTCAATTAACATGAAAGTCTCTCTCTTACCACTTCTTGCTCTTACAAACTATTTTAGGCAGGGATTCCTTGCTTTTCCTTAGTATTAGAATCATGTGGGAATGTAAATACTGGTAGGTTCAGATGAACCTGCAGAGGGAAATGTATTCTGCCCTTTCGTGGGCCTTTATGCCATTCTTAAAATAAAATAGTAAGTGGAAGATTTTAGGACTTGAGGTCTATTTATGAACAGGCTGCTTCGGATGGCATTTGTCCTGTCCTTTCCTGGAAATCCTCCTAACTCAACACCAGCCGATCTATCAGAGCTACACAAAGGAGACGATGAAAAACATGCCTGCCTCCTGCACTTAAAATTGAAATTAGCCTGATTGGATTGCACAGTGAGTCCTCCTGCACTCAGCCCTGGTTGACTTCAAAGGATTCATATACATGGAAGAAAAAAAAATCCAGAGCTACAAAGAATAGAGAATCTGGCACAAATAATTTCATTTTTTACTTGAAGCTTAAAACACAGAGCAAGCAAAACAAAGAAACACCAACAACTACGGCAAAAACTCTGCTCTTATCAAGCCATTTTAAAACTATGTGGGTGTGATTAGTCTAATTATTTGTCATTTGATAGTTACAGGTGGCTCTAAATGTTATAACTCAAGTTTAAGTCAGTTAGCTTTACGTAACTTATAACATACATCTTGCTTTGTAAGTGAGGAAAATATATAATATTCCTGACATCTGGCTATGCTTGTTGAACTTTTACAGTGGTGTGGCCCATGTCAACGTGTGCAGGGCCAGTGAGAGGTGTGATAAAGGAAGCGGTCTGCATGGGGAGCGTGGTGGACTGACCCGGCAGGGCAGTCTGGTGTAAAAAGCAGCCATTACACAGAGTCATCCCGCTGTTGCCGTGCAGGGGGCTGGATCGGCGTCGCCAGCTCTGAAACACTATCAGGGGAAGATGAAAACTGGATTTTTATGTGATGTCTCACACTGTACCCAGAATTGCAATTAATTTAAAATATAAACACTGTGCAGAAAACCAGTCAGTCCTATTTTATGATATTTCATAGAAAAATCAAGATACAAGGGTGTTTGTTTGGAGCAGAAGATGAAAAGGTTGGGTTGTTCAAAAATTAATAACTGCAAGAAACCTTTGCTTCTTCTGGGCTGGAAGAGTGAGAAGGTCATTTAGAGGTCAGTGGCAGGTGCCTCAAGGCTTCAGATGTCCAGGTCCAGCTCCTTAAGCTGGAGTCTAGGGAAGCTGCTCTTCTGGGGCTGGGCCAGGACTGCTGTCCTTGAAGTGCCCCCGGAGCACACGCATATCAGCTGCTACACCTGCAGCGAATCTGGTTACTACTTCCTGAGTGAGTCCCACTGCTGCCCCCGCAGCCTCCTCACGGAGGATCCATCAGTGCTGCTGTAGCCCAGAGCAATGCTTTTAGTGCTTCCAGAACGGCTGCCAGGGCGGCCTTATCCTGCCTGCAGCTACCACTGGAGACCGCTTCGGACACTGGGAGCAGAGAGAGCCACTGCTCCAGCTGTATGGTTTTCAGTCAGTTTCCCCCATGGGCCGATGATATAGCAAAGCTGTGCCAACTTCCTTAAGAGTGCAGGTGCAAAATCCTCCGGCAAATGCTAGAAAACTAAGTTGACCGGTGTGCATGCATGTGCATGTGTACGTGCAGAATACAGAGTAACGGCACTGGTTTCATCCAGTAGGGCAGGGATGCTTCAACAGCAGAGACCCTTTTAATGTCATTTACCACATTAACACACTGAAGAAGGGAAACCGTAGGATTGTCACAGAAGATGCAAGAAAAAATATAGGAGAAGCCAATATTTGTTCATATTGAAAGCTTTATAACCAAAGTGGGAATCGAAGACAACTTTTTCAACCTGATATGTTTATCTATAACAAAACCATCAGTGCCGTCATGTTTCATGCTGAAATGTAATCAATATCTTCTATAAAACCTAGGAAGAGGAAAGAGCTGTCTGATGACACTGCCTGCATTCACCAGTGTCCTGGAGATCCTGGCCAGTGCAGTAAGACAGGACAATGAAATAAAAATAAAAAGTAAAGATAAATAAAATAAAAGTAAAGGCAAAAAAAAAGACACAAGTTATTATTGTTTGGAAATGTTAAAGTTATCCAAAAAAATCTGAGAACATCTGTAGTTAATACTATGCAAATCAATAAAGTTTTTGTATATAAAGTCAAAGCAAAAGACTCAATGAAATTGTCATAAAACAGTGGGAACCAATTAGAAAAAAAAATTTAAAAATATAACATTTATAGTAGTTTCTGCTGTGACCACATTGTGTAACATACTTGAGTCCTGAACCAAACCCACAATGCTGCTCCTTATCTTGGGACCTTTTTTTTTTTTTTTAAAGGTAGATGGTTGGAAAACCACAGTTGTGTGGATTCTGGGAAACACTGTTGCATCAGGACACAACTAGCTACCTGCCATTGACTATAGAGAGACTGCAGACTCTGAGCTCCCTTCTCTAAAATTGATCACCATAAATACTTGTTAAGTCAGTGAATACTGTTTCAGTTATCAAGTCACATACTTTAAAATGAGGGGTGGGGGGGAGAAGACTGTTTTTAAAAACAATCTCAAATTTTCCTTCAGATTCATCTTGCATTCTGTAAGTTCAACCACTGTATAACACCAGCTCATTTTAGTCCCTGTGGGTAACATAACCCATTTAGAAATACTGAATGTCTTCATGAGCATATGAGTAATTAACCAAATAATGGGCAATACATCAGCCAATTATTCCAGGGCATAAGCCGATCCTTGGAAGGAAATCTGATCATTAGAGGGTTTTGGATCACTCCTCACCCCCCATTTTAGGAGTATCAAACTAACTCCCCAGTGAAATCTAACGCACTGAGATAATCTGATTCAATAAAAGGAATAGCACCCCTATGCCATTTCTAATGAAGAAAATTAATTTCCTGGCATTACTTGAAATGTCAGAATTCATACCCACAATCTCTATGAACTAAAATAAATCAACTAAACAAATATTAAGGGAGAAAACTAAAATAACAGTCTTATTAAAGGGGTTATATGATGATGATTTCCCATTGAATATATAAAAATTTTTGTTTTCCTCCGAATAAATTCTTTAAGGAAAACAGAATGTATTATCAGAGGGGGAACACTCAAATGGGATACACAAATTTCTTTTTCTCTTGAATAAATGTCAGTTATCGGCCCATGATACACCGGGTTAGATATACAGAAAAAAGGCTTGTGATTAAATAGCTTCTCATTTGGGTGCACTGTTTATGGATTCAGTCTTGATGATAATGCACTCAAACACAATCGATCACTGATTTTAATTGCCTTTATTGCGTTACAGACAGATGAAAAGGAAAGACTTAAAGGAAGGAGCTGTTTAGCCAGGCTGTGCACCGTTTCCCTGTCCAGACAGTGCCACATACCCCATGTTCTTTGCAACAGGAGTTTGGATGAGCAGCAGTGCGCACCCCACCCCAGTGCATGAAATTCACAAAGTACCTTCCTGGGTGATGCTGTGAGAAAGGACTTACTTCCTCCTTCTGTGTATGCAAGGGGACCATGAAGCAAAGGGCGAAACTTTCATGAATCACATAATAAAATAACAGTCTCATAATCTCTATGAGTTCTGTGTTCTGAAAATTACAAGATCAATAATAGACGCCTTTGGCACTACTAGGGAATACATGACCAACGGTGTCTTTGCTAATACTTTTCACTGTAATAAGGTTGGCAATTCCTGTTTTTCTCCTCTCTCTCTTTTAACTGTACAATCAGAATTTATAATATAAAGTGAAAACAATTATTGTGTAGACATGAGAATAATAATTCATTGTTTCTTTACTATTTTCTACAGGAGTAGAGTAAAACCTAAAAAAAATGACCTATAATTATCTGAAATTTCTTAAGCTTTATGTCCAGTGGGAGTATAGTTTTTTTAAGCCTTTTATTCAGCCGTCAGGTTTACAACCCAAGCACCAAAAATTCTGAAACCTGTATCTTGAAAAATCATTTCTTCGAGGAACTTCCTCAAAATGCCTGACTTTTCCTGGGAATTCATACACAAAGCATGTTAACTTGGACATCTGTCAATACAACTAGTTAAAGAAGTGAACCATATGGTGACTAAAACAAGAATCTAAACAAGGACCCCCATTCCCACACAACATTCTCCGACACGCAAAGGGAGGCCAGCCCTTGCTTCCAGCCACCCCCCCTCCCAGCTGTCTACCTCTAATATAGCCCTAAATATCCATATGACTGTTCCTATGCATCTTTTCCACCTGACTGTGCACTCCTTGAGGGAGAGAGTCATGCGTTCTCTAACCCTGTGTCCCCAGCGCCAAAGACAGGGCCTGCTTTCTGAGGTCAATAATGTGAAAAGGATAGTTGAGAAATCGTCATATAAAAAGAAAAGCTACTTTTGTCTTCTTTGCCATTGAATGTATCGTGAACATTTTTCAATAGTTCAGAGCACACTTGGAATGTTTCATGTTCCTGGGTGTTCTTTGATGCACTGGTTGGTCGAGTGTGGCCGGACACAGGAGGCACAGGAGAGATTTGGGGAAACTACACCCCAGGTCTGGGCACAAGACGCAGAAGCACGCGGAGAAGACCCAGGGCGGTGAGCAGACACAATGCAGCAGCAGGCAAAGCCAGGGCTGGACCCTTTGTTGGGTGTTTCAGGGGGGAAGGCAAGGCAGAGCAGGGGAAACAGTTAGGACTATTTGAATGATCTGGGTAGGTTCCTAGCTTTAGGAGTGGTCCCTGATTGCCTAGGACCTGGCCCTGGTATCACCAAGATAGAGGCCTATTGCCTGCTGGGTGCACTGAGGCTCCGGATGGTGAGTTTGCATATTAAAGGCACGCCTTGGGCTGACCCTTTAGCTCCTGGAAGTGTGGTGTCTCCCCAGCCAGAAAGGATTTTAAGATACCAAAACATTATAACATACAGAAATATACAGAATATCCAGAAGCACCTAAAAATAGGAAAGACGCACGCATCGTCATGGGAAAGCTCATGCAAGTCTGCCAGCAGGAAAAGGCGTGGTCCCAGCCACATCTCTGCACCACTGCCCACCTCCGTCTCCACTGAAGGTGGTGTGTGGAGGAATGCGAACAGTGAGGGCCCAGTGGTGCACAGCTGGGGAAGCAGAAGAAGGTGATTTACCAGCTGACTCTCCACCAGGCGTTATGTGGTAGAGAGAAGGGGTAAGACTCTCTCCTCCTCTTGTTGAATTCACAGCTCCTCTTTATCAGGCCCAGCAGTGAAAGTGCTAACATATGGAACCCTGTGAAATGGGCTGACTTCATCCTGAATCCCTTGTTGCCGGGAGGAGGGGGGGTGGGACCCAGGCTGCCAGTAGCAAAGACTAGCAGAGCAAAGCTAGGAGAGGTGCCTTCTCCATCCTGGCTTCTCTGTAAGCCCCGTCAGCGCAGCCATGGGGCTCTTTTCCACCTCCTGGGACTCCCCGCTCTAACACGGATCACTCAGTGCAGGAACCTACTCCACACATCCATCAGCTTTGCCTTCACAGCAGTCACAGACCTGTAACCGGTCCACGGGCAGGCACTTCACTCCCGGAAACCCTGCTCTCAGGCCACGCGGGCCCCAGCGCACAGATACTTTCTGTAATGTGTCAGGGAGGAGAAACCAGCCACACTAATTTTCCTCTTCTGGGATATTGTGGGACATTAGTTATTATTTCTGCATTGTTACAATTCAGCGTGTCAGTCTTCTATAAGGGATTACATCACAGAATGATTGTTTTTCCAAAAGTATTGCTATCTTTGTTTTTGATCTGAAAAAGTTACTCTATATCAAAATGAAAAGGAGAATAAAATATAAGGACCCATAATCAAATTCTGATTATTTCCTCTCGTCTTCTGGGATGTTTGTGTAAACTCCAGCCTGAAATGCCTTCCCCAGAGCTCTTTGTCTGAGCCGGTACCAGTGATGTCAGAATACGGTGTATGCCACGCCAACTTGTTCCCAAATTAAACTCCAGGGCGGTGAGAATATAACCTAAAGAACATTAATCCTAAAAATTCTAACTTTTAGAAAGTAAAGCTGCCAATAAAAATTAAAATCCACTTCAGTGTTTATAACAGAGGCAGACGAGACTTCTCACCACTTACACTTCAAGGACAAATGATAGAAAAACAAACGGCCACATCCAAGGTCACAGGTACCTTCTCCGTCCTCACCATGGACCCTAGATACCAGGTTTAGATTGGGACTAAAACCTATCCAATCAATAATAATAATCATAAAAAGTGTGTCCCTATAACTCCATGGCACTACTTTCCATAAATTTTCACATAATGGAATTGAATTGCAAGTGGTTTTGAGGCATCCATAGTGTCCTCATTGCCATGTGGGGACACAGCACAAGAGGCTCCCTTAAATATCAGACCTCAAGGTCAAGGAGAAGAGAAACACTGCTTTGTGTTTCTTCCCATCCTGAAACAGTGCGCTAAGGGGTCGCATTGATGGAAGGCAAGAAACAAAGATATAAAAGGGCCAGCATTGTCCCTGGAAGAACAAAGCAGAACATGCAATGCAACACATATAAAATGTGTCCAAAGGAAAAAGACAAAAAGCTCTTTCCTCTTGCCATAAATAAACAGAATCAAAAAGCCAGTGGAAGAAAAGTGGCCACACAAGGATAGACAATCTGTAATGTGTGACTTACTATTCATGTATTTTTGCTGGTGGCAACACTACTCTTTGATTCCGTGTGCCAGACGGTTGGAACATAATTAAAGGTTAGACAGTGTATACAAAGAAAGGTGACAACAAACATTAAGTAGAATGATCAAACTACTTTCATGGAAGTAGAAGGGCATCAGTGATCGCTTTAAATCACCATCTCAGACCCGATAAAGATTATGCCTTTAAGCTTCCATTTCCTTTTCAACCTCACAAATTGATTTGAAAAATAATGAACTGCTGTTGGTGGAGCACTTATATTCTTAAATAATGATTGTAATAAGAAGGAAGACGATGGTCAAAGGAGGAAGTATTCTTTTCAGAGCTGAACAGGTTTTAACCAGTGACATCATCTCTGAGACTCTGACTGCCGAGGTCCGGATGACAGTCTCCGACCTGGGAGCCTCATCTCTTGGGAAGCAGCAAAAAGTTACCCGCAGCGACTCTCAGACGCTGAGTGTTTGATCTCCACATTGGATCAAAGCTGCCACTCTCAGCTCTCTTTCAGGAGATAAAATCAACCGGCATTTGTGCATCTTCACACCCAGAATGGGAAATTTGTTAGCTATGTCACGCCACCCGGAAGAAGAAAATACATGGCATTCAATTTGTCCTGGTATAGGATGTTGAAAAGATAAAACTTGCCTGGGTCCCTGGTTATCAAAAAGAAAAAAAAAAAAACCCAACAGATAAATTGCAACTGACTAATACTGAAGTGTCAGAAGTCTCAAAAGTGCCAGGTTGTTTATATTTTCTGCAATGCTCTTAACACTAAATTAGGAAAGATACTAAATAGCATTGGAACTGACAGACTGTAGAAAGTGATATCAAGAAAACTGCTCAGAGATAGAAGGAAGTCTTAGCTTTAAACGTCAGATCCAAATTGATCTGCAGATAGAGAAAGATTCCCTCCTGGAAAAAAAAAAATTGCAGCCAAATGCTCATCAATAGAGACAAAAGATGAGCTTGGCAAACTCATTATAGTGCCCGTGAAGCTGTTTGATAAACCACAGGACAGAGACGAAGCTCTCTGTTACAAGAGCAGTCTGAGGCCTCCACTCAACCTGCCAACTGCGGCGAACGTGAATATCTCGTAACAAAAAATGTGCAGGGGGGAGAAAAATGAAGGAGCGATTCACTGAATGAGACAGAAAGCTCCAGATCAGTCAAAGGCATTGCCTGAAATGCCTGGACTTGGTTAGATGTCAAAGTCCAATGCTGCAGCAGAAACATCTGCCATCAACTGCTCAGAGGAGATCAACATTCAGCACACCCCGAACTTAGCGAACTATTCATTTACGATTCTACACATCCGGGCAGGGCGAAACTGAGCAGGGGTTGGGCCAAACGTCAGTCATGGGAGAAGTAATGAGGGCTAAATATCCGCACAGCCTTATCGTCCTGCCTGACGCAAAATGTCCTTGCGGCTCAAGCTTTGTTCCGGTCATCCGTGACTTAGTACGGAGTCGAGGTGTGGGGGCTTATATACACTTAGTCCGGAATGAGTCCCCGTCTGCTGGTCACAATAAATGTTAATCTAAGCTCGTGAGAGAATCTGAGCCAGAAATAATATATGCTCGGAGATTCAAAATGGGATCGTGCCGCTTTGAGAAGAGAGACGCTGGTGACATCCGTGGAGATGCTCAGGTAGCACCTCCCTTGTGGAGAACCTCCCGAGAACCTCCTGCGCAGGACTGCCGGCCTCCAGCTGCCGCACGTCTAAGTGCACGGGACACCAGCTGAGGCCTCGCTTCCGCCTGCCGCGCCATCAGTGGCCGAGCTGGGCAGGGCCACTAGAGCAGGACAGCTCTGCCTGATGTGGGAGTCCTCTGACGGGCGTTCTTCGCTCGGGGACCTCCTGCCAGCGTGGCATTAAGCCTCAGAACCACACAGTGGTCTGAGCCCTGTCCCACCCAGCCCTCCAGGCCCTTCCCTGCTCACAGGTGCCACCCCTAATGGCTCTTTCCTCCTGCACCTATCTGCCCCCCTCTTTCTCTTTCCTGCCACTTCCTCAGTAAATCACCTGTGTGTCTAAGCTTGCCTGGGCAGCTGCTTTTCTGAGGACCCGAGCACAAGTTTGCGCCTACAAACTACAGGCAGCCGTCATTTCTGACAACACAAGCTACAGATCCTACCTTTGAAAGAGACCAGACCGACCGATGGATCGGAATGTTTGTTTGGAGTTAAACAAGTATCACATGGCTCTTCTAACCGTCCATAAGATTTACATGATTTCTTTTTACAGTAGGGTTACTAGCCTGATACATGGGGGGTGGGGGTCGGGGTGCGGAAGACAACTGTGTTTCACAAGGCATCTGGCAACTTCTCACATGTGATGACACCTGGTCTGTGAATGTTGTCAGCGCTGCGTGGTGACGACCCCTGACCAAGCCCTTCCGAGGACACTGCGGGGGGAAGGCTGTGAGGGACCCCGGAGAGGCCCACTCAGGGAGGATGGAGAAGACCGGGCGCGGACCCAGCAAGCAAAAGCTGCCTTCCACAGGGACGCTTCCAGGCCGTTTACTGTGCACCAGGCAGGGGATATAACACACTGCATCCTTTATGTACACAAACACACAGAACCAAACTGAAATCCTTCAGAGAAGCCTCTGAAAGAGATCATTTCCGCTGGTTAAGGCCGAGGAAACCAAAGCATGGGCAATGTGTTTAACCTGACAAAGAGTTACTGTTGGTTAAGGACCAGGATCTCAAACCAGGTCTACCAAGCCCTGTGCTCGCCACACCCTCCTGCCTCCTGTCTTTGGGGAAGGAGTTCAAGTTCAGTGCCCAGACTTCGACATGCAGTGTGCAGAGTGGGGGGAGAGGAGGGTCTCCTCTGTAAGATGCTTTTTGAACAATTTGAAAGGAGACCTGGAAGCCGTTTTTACAAGCAGCCAGTGTCCTCTGCAGGGCGGTATGGTGGGGGGAGAGGACGCTGTGAGTCTCGGGCTGCTCTCCAGGCACTAATAACGCAGCCCCCCCTCCCCCACGACGGGTGGTATCTGGGCAAAGTGGCCAGCAGGATGCGGTTCAACGGGGGGGAGGGTGTGAGTCAGGTCACATGACAAGATTGCTCCTCCCCATAATGGCGCAGGCGGCAGACATGTTGCACGCTCCCCTCACAACAGCTTATTTAGTTTTACCTGCAGGGGCGGGGGCAGTTCCCCCCAGTGGAGCTGAGCCTGCTTCTGTGCCGCCAGCTCAGCACATGGAGAACCTTGCGTGTTTTGCCCTTCTCTCGTGGGACCTTACCCAACTCCGTGGGCGCTGACTTCAGACCATGCTCATATGCAGCCTACAAGTACCGAAAGCTTAGCGCCCCTTCGGGGGAAGGAGTAATTCTGGGGGCAGTCTCTGCTTCTTAACCGTCACAGGAAACACTGAACTGCTGTTTTTATAACAGCATTCTAGATACTGTGCCCTTATATTGGCTTTTCATTTTTTTTTTTTGTCTCAGTTTCCCTGCTTCCTGATTCCTTGTGATCACCTCTCAAAAAAAAAAAAAAATAGCTGGCTGGAGTCCTTGTGACAGGCTGTCCTACCAGGGTAACTTAACTAAGCCAGGTACAGGAAGTGATTCTAGAACATACTGAGGATGGGGTCTGGTACTGAGTCAATCACAGAGGATCGCCCCATTTCTGATTAGATGGGGGCAGTCAGTTATCCCTGGAGCACCTGCATTACAATGACTAAATCACACGGGAGGTGATCGGCCGAGGGGAGCAGGAGCAGGAGCAGACAAGCAGGAGGCTATACGGTAGCTCCAGCACCGGAGCAGTGTGAGGCTATGGTAAATAGGAAGGCCGTGGACTGGGCTGACTTTGGCTCACTGCCTTCCAAGGCTTGAATGGAAGACAGAACGTAGGCTTAGGCTGTTGGTTAACTGTCAACTCGGGGCATCCTGTGCTGGCCAGGACTCCTGCTAACACCAAAACACCTCCTGCACAATGTGCCAAACCTGCATCCCAGAATTCACTGTTAAGGCTGAGAGCTCAAAGGAGATTGACAGTCTTAGCTCAAGAGGGAGCCTCTGCTGATGCAAGAGTCCTCATAGGACCAGACGCAATGCACCATAGGAACATGTTCCTTGTAGGAACATGCCAATGGAACTCATGGCACCTTGAAGCCTCGGATGGGGACTCTCAGATGTCCGCATCAAACAAAGTTCAGGGAGAACCACCTCACTTCCCATCGCGGCCAGCAACACACCTGCAGGATGTCGGCTCTACAGATCTTAGGCCCTACTGGATTAGAGATCCAGGGGGAAAAAATCCCAACGGCAAACACTACGCCAAAGGACAGAAAGGGACAGTTTCCCCTGAAACTAGAGCTCTGATGAGTAGTTTTAGACTCCTTACTTCAGCATATGAAAGGAATTCTGTTTCTTAGTGTCATTGATTCTGGTTACTCTCAGGAGCTAAAGGAGTGGGGGAGGGAGCATGACTGCAACGTGGGGACTCCCTGGGGTCCTCCAGTCCCTCGTGCCTGGTGATTACAGAACAGACCATCGTAACAACCAGTGCCACAAAGAAAAAAAAAAAGGACAAAGCAATCAAGAATGCAGAGCCTTCTGGGCTGAAGGTCTGTGTCTCTCTACAGGCTGAGCAACTTAGATCTGCAGCAGCGTTGATGAGGGTGGGGGAAATCGAGAAGGTGTAGTTGCCGACAGAGCTGATAAATTCCAGCCGTGGACTTGACGCTAGCTGTGGCCGGGAGCTTGTCCTCCTAAACCTACCTGCATAAAGCTGTTAGAAATTGTAGCCAGTCTCCACCTTGGAAACACGGTGGCGGAGTAGACCCAGTGAGGGGGGTGCCCCCATCTGAACCGTGCACTGGACCAGAATGTAGCAGATGCCACGGCGCATTTCACTCTGAGCCTCACCAAGTGGACAGAGGCATGTGAGCTCAGACTTGCCTTGCTCTGCCTCACAGGAGCATGGCCTGAGTCAGCGTTCCAGGGTTTTCTGAGATGCCAACAGCACTTGCTCAGTCTTCTTGTAGGCCCGGCTTGAAGCTAATAAATACCCTTGGGAGTGACCTTCAGCCAATGGGAGATGAGTGTCAGTGAATAATGGCTTCAGTCTCCTAACTTCCATGAAGGCATTTCTGAAAAGTATTCTGTTCATTCCACAGAGACTCTGAATGAATTGCCCAATTGCCTTTGGCAGTGGAAGCAATAATGTGTATTTACATCCTCTTCCTCCTTCTCTGTCTACCTCCTTCACTTGTGCTTCCTGAGATCATCTGTCAGACAAACCACCTGCCCTGAAACCCCTTCTCAAGCTCTCCTTTCAGAGGAAACCAAACTAAAACACACAAACAAAAAATGTCTTGGAAAATCATCATATTTTCTACTGATAACAAACGTGCTCACTCCTGCTGGAACGGTAGTGGGATTGAATATTGGATAAGGGATATTTATTATTTAGAGCCAAGAGCAGTATGAGTCTGGGGTATGTGCCAGATTTCAGATTTCTACTGCTCTGCAGAATCTTCACCATAAAACGTGGTGGAGATGCTGAAAACCCACCGTCACAGCCAGACGAGTTATTGCAACTGGAATTTTTAAGTCACTCACATAACATATTTTTGGAAAAAGTCTACCCCAGAGCAAAATTGGAGGCATCGGAAGGAAATATACCTTATGGGCCTATAATTTTTTACCTTTCAGATTCCCTTACATATCCAGTTCAGGCTATCATTAATATTGCTTTGGGGCACTCCAAGTTGTCCCCAGTGAGCAGTCTGCTACTCGCTCCAACCACTTTCTGAGAAACATGAAGTTCAAGCAGTGTCTAAAAGCTTAGATCAATGAGTCATGAAGAAGCTAAATGGGATCACTAGCCTTCACAGGTTCCCAGCCCCAAGTGCAACACGGACGACTGCTGTCAGATGCTCTGGCGGGCACCGTGGTTAAAATAACACTTAGCACTTAGCAGTGACCAGGCCCCAATTTCCTGAAATCCTATAAATTCCCTAGCCATGCCTTTGAAACATGGGATATGACTCCATTTTTCTAAACAGAGGAAAAGAGATTAAAAGTGACATATTTAATATTAGTGTGGTTAAAGCTTTAAAAACTAGAATTTAGTAGGTCCTGAGTTCAGGAACATTACTTGTGTGGCTATTGAGAATTTAAACGGGACTGGTGTGTCATCCGGGGTTTTGTTTTTCCCTGTACACTGTTTCCTGCAGTGTCCTAGATGCCTGTGTGTCAAGGGGCACCTGGATGACTCAGTGGGTTAGGTGTCCAACTTCGGCTCAGGTCATGATCTCACAATTTGTGAGTTTGAGCCCCGCATCGGGCTCTGTGCTGACAGCTCAGAGCCTGGAGCCTGCTTCGGATTCTCTGTCCCCCTCTCTCTGCTCCTCTTCTGCTTGTGCTCTGTCTCTCTCTCAAAAAAACAAACATTAAAAATAATTTTAAAAAAGGAGTTTTTTGAAGAGGCACTGGCTTCGAGCTTCTGAGAGTGAGGAATGTTTTTGTTGTGCTCAACAGGCCACAGAGGTCCCAGAGAACTCAAAAATCATTGTTGAAGACATTAAAAAAATATTGACTCTTCCTCACTTATTCTGAATAGACAAAAGAGGAAGTGCAAACTATAAGGAATGCACTGACAAGCTCAGGGAGTAGAATGGACATCTTACTGTGTGCCCACAAGTAGTCCAAAATTAAGGTACCATTCCTTTATTATGCTACTCTGTTGAATAGCTTTTCCTTTAGAGTATTTCATGCAGAAAGTGTGTATAAGGAGTTTATTTTTTATATTACAAAATTTCCTTTCAAAATGTGGCTACAATGAATCAATTAATTAAATGATTTTACATGATCTTTTCACATAGATAAAATTCCTTAAGTTCTGGTCAGAGACTAATACTTTTCTCAACATATATAAATCTAATGAAAACTAAAAAGGTTAGAAGAAGAGAATTAAACTAATAGGAATTACACTGATATAAAGTAAATATAAAGTAAGATCCTGATACCTAAGTGCCATTTTCTTACAAGCCCCTGGGACGTGTATTAAAGTACAGGTTTCTTGGCCTCACTGAGGACCACTGAATGTCCTAGGGTGAAGTCCTATTTCTCTTAAGCACACTTCACTCTTACCCCTCCCCTCTACCAGCACGTGACTCAACAAGGGAGTCCTGGGAGGTGTGGACAAACAAAACCCAGAACATCGTACCCTTGCTCCCCGTGAGGGGACAGCAAGTTGCATAAGAGTTCTGATTTATAAAAGCATCTAAGTTGGGATTTGCTTTTCTCACATATTAAAGAATCAGCCTGTGGGTGCCTACCAGCTTTGCTCCAACAGTGCTGGGGTACCAGGGCCAGTGTCTGCAGGTCCTCTGGATCCCGTCTTCAGGACTGTCACCTTATACTAGGAAACCCTACTCAGCTCACATTGAAAACACCTGCTGTCCCCCTCAGAGGGTGCAGCCTAAGGACATGCACAGTCATCAAGAGATGCCAGGTGTGGTAGCAGGGTTCTGTTTGCCTCTCTCTCTGATGTCTCTGTTAAGCTGTCCACCTCTGACTGTACCCCTGTAGCTGTTAGGCGACACTAATAGCTGATTAATTGCTCTATTCTTTTCTTTAAAATTTTTTTTAATATTTATTTTTGAGAGAGAGAGAGAGAGGAAGACAGAGCGTGACTAGGGAAGTGGCAGAGAGAGAAGAAGACACAGCATCTGAAGCAGACTACAGACTTTGAGCTGTTAGCACAGAGTCCAGCACAGGCTCAAACCCATGACTTGTGAGGTCATGACTTGAGCTGAAGATAGACGCTTAACCGAGCCACCCAGGCACCCCAAATTGCTCTTTCCTTTTCAATGATGCTGTGGGCATAAATTTCTCTAAGGTCTGTTATCCTCTGCAAGGATATTGTTTAGGCCAGTATTTGAATTTGTTTTTCTTTTCTTTCTTCTTTTAAGCTTCTTTTATTTTGAGAGAGAGAGATAGAAGGGGAAGAGAGAGAAATCCCAAGCAGGCTCCACGCTCAGCACAGAGCCCAATGTCGTGCTGGATCCCGCTCCTGTGAAATCATGACCGGAGCTGCTACCAAGGGCTAATGCTAACCGCCTGAGCTACCCAGGCCTTCCAAGGCCAATATTTGAATTTTGTTCTCACTCAGGGAGTACATTCTTTTTCCTTTCTTTTCCTTTTGGTTGTCTCTCATAAAGTAGATGGCCTTCAATTTAGCTTGCTACTCTAGTGCAGCTACCAGGGTCCTCTTAATAGCTTTCCATAAGAATCTCCATTGTTTTGGAGGCACTTGGGGGACTAGGTCGGGTAAGTGTCAGGCTCTTGGTTTTGGCTCAGAGTTCTGGTCTCAAAGTTAGTGAGTTGGACTGCTCTTCACTGACAGTGTGGAGCCTGCTTGGGATTCTCTCTCTCTCTCTCTCTCTCTCTCTCTCTCTCTCTGCCCCTCCCCAGCTTGTGCATTCTCTCTCTCTCTCAAAATAAATAAACTTAAAAAAATATCTCCCTTGATTTTTAAAGCAACTTTCCACTCTCAGCTCTAAATAAAGTCTGTTTCTTTGGGTAAAGTTTCAGAGCTCTGACCTGCCTCTCTCTCTCAGAAAAATCTCTGAGCCACTGCCCTTGAGCTGGGACAATCCTGATTTATGAGCAGGATGCTGGGTGGAGGCAGCAGACTGGGTGATCTTAGCGTGCCTCTCCCAGCTTTGAACATCCAGGTATGACTGATCTAGGGGGAAGGTGATTAGGACCTGCCAGGCCTAGAGCAGAAACTTGGCCCCATTAAGCGGGGGACAGGTTGAAGGAAGCCCCAGCCTCCCAGGCTTACTTGGATTTAGCCTCTGAAACATGGAGCTGGGAAGACAATATGAAATCCTAGCATCCTCTTCCTCCCAAAAGATACCATCGCCCTTGACTAGGAACTATGAAGAGTTCTTAAACTACATTCTTAACCACCTTCCCTGAGGAGTGGAGTGTCCCTCTTGCAGAGTTGGGTGGGGAGGAAGGAAGCAAGTCAGCTCAAGCAACACAGACTCTGTTCTAACCAAGATTTGGTAGATTTTTTTAAAAAAGATGTTCCTTCACTTTGTTAAACCAATTTCCAGAGAATCTGTGTGTGTGTGTGTGTAACGAACATTCGCGAGTTATGGTTGTATTGCTGGGGGACATGTCTGTGGAGTGACTCACACTGCCATTTCGGAAGTCATCTCTTTTCTTGACTCCTTAGACCTGTTAACACGTTACAGAATTTGCATCTCCATCTGTGGTTATTAGTTGCAAGTTTTTCTCATTTGTCTTCTTGTAACAGTTGCAGTGTACTATTGTGGCATGAAAGTTTAACATGAAATTGTTCAATTATTTCCCCTTTATTGGATTTTGAATCTTAGATGGAAAGGTAGTCTCCGCTCCCATGTTATAAAACAGTTCACTCTTCCCCCTAGTATTTGTACAACTTGATTTATACATTTAGGATTCTAAACGTTTTTAGTTTATTGAAGTGGGTTGTGTGAGGTATAATTTCTAAATTACCTTGTTCTAAATGGCTACTTACGTGTTCCAAACTAATGATTAAAAATTTCATCTTCTTTTTCTCAGCACTTGAGATTGCACATTTTCCACATAGATTTTAGTTGGTTTTAGATTCCATTCTGTTTTATTGGTATGTCAATCTATTTATGAGCTATACTCTTTTTGCTTTTTTTTAATGTTTATTTTTGAGACAGAGAGAGGAAAACAATGTGAGTGGGAGAGGGGTAGGAGGACAGAGATCTGAAGTGGGCTCTGCGCTGAGAGCAGTTAGCTCAATGCGGGGCTTGAACTTATAAACCATAAGATCATGACCTGAGCCTGATGCTCAACTGACTGAGTCACCCAGGCAACCCTATGAGCTATACTCTTACTTCTAGAGGCTTTATGTTTTTAAATGTTTAGCCCCTTCAACTCAATTCTTCTAATGTTCCAGGGTTTTCTGGAAGGTATTTATTCATTTTAAAATTTTATTAATTCTAGAATTAGCTTATATAGTTCCAGACCGAGAAAATAAAATTAAACTTGTTGGAACATGTGACCACATGAAATTTACACGTTAACTTTGGAAATACATCTTTCTATTGTTTTATTACAGAAACAGGAGCACGAAATATTAAAAAATATTTTTAGGAATACACATGCAAAGTCTAAATGAGAAAAAACCTAAGACACCACTGAAAAGCAGGAAAGCATGAGTTCAATCAAATGGGCAGAACTTTCATAA
Source organism: Suricata suricatta (assembly GCF_006229205.1). Lineage (NCBI taxonomy): Eukaryota > Metazoa > Chordata > Mammalia > Carnivora > Herpestidae > Suricata > Suricata suricatta. Next base: position 12,347,850 of record NC_043714.1, on the reverse strand, counting down.
TTTTGAATACAGTAAATGATGATTTTCTCTCCTGACATACTTTATGCATTTCTGGTCTATAAAAGGGCAACTGACTTTTGTATTTTAACTTCATAACCCGCTAAATTACTGATTCTCTTGTTGTTTGGATTCAGCTCTTCACTGATTGTGTTTGGTTTTCAAGGTATACTATTATAAAATCTATAGATAAAAATATTTTTCTTCCTTTCCTGTAATTGTTATGCCTTGAATTATAGATCTTGTCTGAAGGATTGGGTAATCCTTCCAAAATAATAATTCATGGTAATGGATATTTTAGTAACTCATGCCTTGTTCATGATTTTAGTGAGAATGGGAATGATGTTTCCATCTTAATTAAGATATTCATGTTGATTTGTCTTCATTTTCCTGGAACAAACCCCACTTAGCCATGATGCATCTTTTTTATGGTACCGTTGGATTCTATTTACTAATGATTTTTTAGAAACTTCATCAACATCTGTGTGATTAATGTGTGATTTGGTCATGCAACTGTTGTAATCATCGTCAGATTTGGGTTTTCCCTTCATAAAATTAATTTGAACATTTTCCTTATTTCATAAACCCTGAAACAGTTTAAGTAGCAATAGTGTTATTTGTTCTTTGAAGGTTTGCTAGAAGTCTCTGTGTCCTTTCTAGGGTGTAACACTTTGATATAGTTCTCTACTTCTAAGGACATTGAAATTTAAACCTTCCCTTCTTCCTGGGGTTGGTTTTGGCAATTTTGTTTTTGCAGAAATTCAGCTTGGTTCATCTAAGTTTTCAAATTTGCAAAGAACTGTGTTAAGTCTTCTCTTAGGAATTTATTCACATGCCTGTAATTTCAGAAGATATTTTCCATGCCTTTTATTATTTTGTGGATTTATGTTTCTTTCCTTTTTTGATTATGTTAGCTGCTGATTTGTCTATTAGGTTGGTAAGTTCAAAACACCAGCTTCTATATTTATGTATGTTACATTTTCTTCTTTTATGATTTCTTAATTTCTGCTTTTATCTTTCTTACTTTATTCTTTCTTTGTATTTATTTTGTTCTTTTCCTTGCTCTGTGAAGTGGGTCTCTCACATATTTATTATTTGTATTAAAAGCCACTAATTTGTCTCTGAACATTGTTTTAATTGATTCTACAGAATTTTTTTTTGTATAGCATTAATTTGTAAAAGAAATCCTTCGATTTTAATTTTTTCCCATTTGATTCAAGAGATGTTTATAAGGAAGTCGTAAAATAAGGATGGGGTGTTTGGATGGCTCAGTCTGTTAAGTGTCTGACTTCGGCTCAGGTCACAATCTCACAGTGGATGAGTTCCAGGCCTGCATCAGGCTCTCTGCTGTCAGCTGAAAGCCTGCTTCAGATCCTCTGTCTCCCTCTCTCTCTCTCTGCTCCTAGCCCACTTTCTTTCTCTCTCAAAAAAATAAAAAAAAACCATTAAAAAAATAAAATACTGGTTATAAAGACTTTCTACCCTCTTTAAAAGTTAATGTATCTAGTTTAATCTATCATGATCAGTGAATATTATTTGCCTTACTCGTTTTAATGAAACATATTCATATTTGGATTTCTTTTTAAGTTTACTTATTTTTGAGAGAGAATGTACATGCACCTGTGTGGAATAGGGAAAGGGTAGAGATGGAGAGAGAGAATCTCAAGCAGGCTCTGCATTGTCGGCACAGAGCCTGATGCAAGGCTCAGTCCCATGACCTGTGAGATCATGATCGGCGCTAAAATCAAGAGCCAGACACTCAACTGACTGAGCCACCCAGGCACCCCTGGCCTATTTTTATATATTAGAATTTGCACATACTTAACTCATTAAGTTTTGTTGTAATTACTTACTTGTCTTAGCTTGCCAATATTTTGCTTAAGTTTCTTCCTATTGGTGGGATTCTGATTTTTTGCTCTGCCATTTGTTATTATCTATTGCTGTTATTTTTTATTAACATTCAGAAATATTTCATAAATTCATTGAAAAATTATGAATTTACCAAGCACCCTACTTATGCAACATGCCAGATAATTCCAATCTACAGACAGGAGCACAAGTGCCCCTCACGTGCCCATCATCTAGCTCTAATAGTTCTTCACTCAAGATAACTACTGTTCCATTTACATACTTCCAGCAGCCCTCCACCTGCTTTCCCTGAATTATGTTGAAGGAAATCATAAAATAAAATTGCCAAATTTTCTTCTTTTTCCATGTTTTCAAATAGTTTAGGATTATCTAATCTTTAAAAGTTTGTCAGAATTCTCCCTCAAAACCATCTGGGCCTAGTGTTTGTCTGTTACTGTTGTTTGCCTTGCTGTGTCTTCTTTTCTTCTTTGGTAATTGTTCTGAGGTCAAAATTGGCGAATTGCACTTTTTCTAAAAGACTATGTGTTTCATCTAGTTTTTCAAGCATATACAAATAGTATTATAAAGCATGTTTCTTTTGATTAAGAAAAATCCTCTATTTTATGGTTAATTTCCTTTTTATATGTCAATATTAGAAACTATTGCTCTTTTGCTTCTTAAAAGCCACTATTGTGAATGAAAAGATAAGTTTCAGATCAGGAGAAATGTCTGTAAGCAATAGATGTGATGCATTCAAATATGAACACAACTATCAAAATAAGAAAACAAGCAGTCTAGTAAGAAAAAATGAACAAAAATTTGGGACAGGTCCACAAAAAATATATGTGAATATCTAATAAGCACACTAAAAGAGTCTTCATGTCATTAGTCATCAAGAACTGGAGGGGCACCTAGATGGCTTGGTCAGTTGAGAGTCTGACTCTTGATTTTGGCTCAGGTCATGGTCCTAGGGTCATGGGATCCAGCCCCACATTGGGCTCTGTGCTGAGCACAGAGCCTGCTTGGGATCCTCTCTCTCTCTCCCTCTGCCTCACTTGCTCTCTTTTTCCCCCCACCCCAAATAAACAAATAAATAAAAAGAATTGGAAATCTCAATCACAATGAGATACTATTTTACAGATACTAGAATGACTAAAAAATGAAACAAAACGACAATAGCAAGCACTAGTGAGAATGGGAAGTAAAAGAAAACTCAAACATTACTCAATGCAAATGCAAAATGCCACAGTACTTTGTAAAGTAAAATATCACTTGCACACGACCCAACGATATCACTCCTAGGCGAGATTCAAACAAAACCTGTATCTGAACATTTATAGGCACTTATTCATAATCATCCCAAAATGGAAATTGTCCTCATGTCCCTCAATTGGTAGATGGATTTTTTTAAACTGTGGCAAATATAATGAAATAACATAATGAAATTAATGAAATACTTCTCAGTGATTCAAAACAACTAAACAATTGATACATACCAAAAGGATGAATCTCAAATACGCTTTGATAAGTAAAAGAAGCTAGACTTAAAAGGCTATGTACTGTATAATTCTATTTGTATGATGGTGCGGAAAAGATACAGTGACAAGGAAGGAGAATATGTCCTTGGTGACCAGGCTGGGGGACTGGGAGGAGAGGTGACTCTGTGAGGAGGTCGAGGGGAAGATGGAATGTTCTGTATTCTGATTGCCATAGTTATTGCACAACTTTATGCACTTGTCAACGCTCATAAAACCATGCACTAGTAAGAGATTATATTCGCTGTATGTAAATATAAAAATAAAAATAAAGTGGATGGGTAGCAGGATAGTATAAAGGTAAAAACAAATTCAAGGAAAATAAAATAAATACATTAGCTAACTCCTGGTTTTTGCTACAAAATTGTTCGTATTCCCTCATGCCCCTCTGTGTGCCAGGCTGACCTGTTTAGGCAACGTGACACACACCCTTTCCAATAGTCTTGTGGTGAGCGCAGCCACACGGGACGCCCATCATGAGATCAGAGGAGGGAGGAGGGCAATGTTAGGGTATTGATTCTCCTGGCTCCTGCATCGGGCTGGCTATGATCTTCCACAAATCACAAAAACTCTTAGCAATGCGAATCTCCCCTTTCACTTTCCGGCATTTACTTCTTGTGATCCTTTTTGATCTAGTCACGCTAACAATTCCCACTGATACTAGCCCTAAGGGATTACCTTACAGAAGTAAGAGGTTTCCTTACCTCTGTTCATACTTTTGTAGCATTCTTCTATTAAAGTCTTTCCCATCATCCAATTTAAATTAGCCATCTGTCCCATGCAGAGATCCTAACTAAGAGTATAGTGAATGGGGACTCAGGAGAATAAATGTTCTGGGGACAGTGAGGAGGCCAGCTTCAGTGGATTAAGAGGCTAAAATTTGAATGACTGAGAAATAAGGTAAAATGCATAGAGCGAGGCCATAGTCAGCAAGGTCACAGTATCTAAAACTAGGTTACTCTTAATTATGTGGGGAAAAATGAAGCCATTGGAAACTTCTGAGCAGCACATTCATATTATTACCATAATACTTAGTCAAGATTGGCTGTATGCACGATGGACTGGAGTCGAAAACATGGAGTTTGGACGAACAATTAAAAGAATGATACATGACGCGTAAGGCGAAGGGAGCCCCCCAATCGTTACGCAGTGGAAATGACGAGCATGGAAATTAGATCTTGGAAAGTGAGTGGCTACAGGACAAGAAAGAGTAAGAGGAGCCAAAGATGACTTTGCAGTTCGAAGTCTGGGGGACTGGAAGAATGCTGACGTTATTAAAGGCTGACTTTTGTCGGGGGTACAGACTGATTTGCAAAGGAAGACGATGCTTGAAAGGCAAGGAACTCCCCCTCTCCTACCACCATTTCAGGAATTTGCTCTGGTTGGTGGATTTGATTTCAGCTTCGAATTTTTGTTTCTCCCTATGTTAAAGGAAACTCTCAAGTTATTAATCCGCATTGCCAACCAGCAGATGGGTCACTGTGAAGAATTTATGGAGTCTGAATACAGGGACCACCGCAAAGAGAGGCTCTAATCCCGGGAACAAGATAACATAATAATTTCTGTGACTCAGCTCAACAGGTCAGACAGATTGATGGTTGGACTCAGGCACAAGTTACTTGTGCTGAATGGGAGAATGAAAAAACTGTCCAGACGGAAAGAAAGACTGAGAATAGAGCTTCTCTAGGAGGAGCTGTACCACACAAAGGGGTGAAGGTGAGGGGAATCATTACACCAGATAATTTACTTACTTAGTAGTTGACTAGGCTGACTAAGGATACTCACCATGGCGAAATTACTTAGCCTGGGAAGGAGGTGGTATTTGGATTCAAAGATCACAGAAGTACAGGGAATCACTCCTGTTCCAGTTCTTGATCTGATCAGACATGATCTATGTGTGGTGCAGTGTGGGGAGACCCAGCCTTGCTGATCACACTCCTGAATCTGACATCGGAGGAACACAGTTTAACAGTAAGCTTAGGTTCCTTGTGCAGTTATTGCTGCAGATGTGAAGTTTGGCTTGAGAACTAGGACAGGGTAGTGGTGGGGGGGGAGATGATAAACTCAAGTAAGTGAAAGGAGGCTGCAGAGAGAATACGCCCCAGGCGCAGAGTTGTGAGGAGGCCAGCGCTTTTTCTTCTCTTTTGGTCTCATATTGAGTCTAACATGATACTGGATTTACAGAAGATGCTCATTAAAGAAATGCTGAATAGAAATGGTACAAACCCAGCCTGAAGGCAGTCTCACACACAAAGTAGTATATCATTGCTTGAAAAAGCCAAAAACTTGTAAGATTTGGGGTCCCAACAAAGATATTTAAGTTTTGCAAAACCCAATCTGCTTCCAGAATCAGGAAGTATAATTTTCAAATTATGTACAAGTAAATAAATGTCCTTTAGATAAGGGGTAATAGCTGATATGACAAGACAATATATATATGTAGCTCAACAAAAACTGAAGGAATAAGGATGGATAGGCAGACTGAAGTTACTACTCTCTATTTTTCAAAGAAATCCCAGAGGAGCTGAAGATTTGAGTTAAGAAGGCATGTCTGAGAAGCAAATCAGTGATTTCTCTAACTTGAAACTGAAACAAGTATAATGCAGATTTGTTCACACACACCTAGCTGACAAATTTCTTTCATCTCAAAAGATTAAGAATAGATATTAAAGAGGCATTTCAATAACCAGTTTAAATCCCATCACTTCCAAATGAGTAAGGGCACTGTAACAAAGAGTACACGTAAAGGTCATCTTACAAAGTACATTGCAGAATTATTTCCTCCTTGGATAAGCTTCCCAGGGGTGGATGTTCCCAGTGGTCAGACCTTCATGATTCAATGTTGACAGTAAAATCTTGAGTTTACATTTTTATCATTGAATTAGAAGGCTCAGAAGAATCACCGATAGACACTGTACAAGAAGCCTATCCAAAAAGCCTACCTGCATTTCCAGAACCACTTGCTAGTTTCTTCGACGGTATTTGTATTCGGAATCCTGGATTTTTCAATTGTCCAAGATAGCTTTGACTTTGGGTTTTTTTCACTGTCTCTGTCTAGGAGGATTGTAGTTATAGTACATAGTCAATTTATTGGGGGTAAGCCCCAGGAAAATTAATAAAATACTCATTAAAACATATTATTATCTATAAGATGCCATAAATGGATTTATAAGTATTCCTCACAATTGGTGCTCAAACTGGCACTTTAATTATGATGGAAAATATTAATGTGTCCAGAATATATACTGCGTATCTTGAGGGCAGAATCACTCTTACTAGTTCTTAATTTTACTGATATAAATACTAAGGCTGTCTGTGAAGTGCTCAGAGTCACAGAACAATACTACTGCAAACAATATACTCACCCCAAACTCAAATAGGCAACCTCATTTTTCATGAAATATACATCAAAAAATAATTTTTATTTTTATATCATCAATAATAGTAAACAACTCAGCTACATTAAGGTATTTATAAGAATCACTATAAAATGCAATGGAGTAGTAACATCTCTCATATCAATATATTTTAGCAGACAGTAAGGGAAATTGTAAGTGGGTGGCTAGACAGGTATTTATTAAATTCTTGATATTTTATTAAATTATTAAAATCACCAAAACTCTAACAAGTGCTTCCCAGCAGAGACAGAATACATAAAGAAACCTAATTGAAGGGCTATTTCATTTAAAAAACAATACGCATTATCTTATTTAGAAGTATATTAATAAAAATCTGAATGGGTTCTTTTCTTCAGGCTTAGAGAAGAGTAGAAGTTCCCTTGGGAAATTTTCTCAGCTTTCCTCAAGGCTAAAGAACTTGGTTTTATCTAGATTAATAACCTTAGAATTTTATCCTCAAAGAAATATTTAATAGCCTGATGGATTATGGTATAGTGCAAGTGATTTCTATGAAATGTTATCTTTTACTTGTTTTCAGCACAGCAGAAAGGGACCTCACAAAATTGTAGTCTCCCTTCCTCAATGTAGTTTCCATTACTCTCTGAGTTTATCAAGAAGAATAATGATGCTTTGATTAGAAAAGGAACACCAGTGCTTCCATAGTCGGGCCTCACCAAGGGCAAGCGTGCACATCATTCTTTTGTTTTCTTTCCCGCAACGGTGACAGAGAACAATGGTGAAATGCATGAGGTTATGACAATTGTGTAAGGGCGGCTGCGTGTCTTCAGTTCCTCATGAAACATTCACAAAACGTTTCTAACCACTGCCTTGCATATAGTTATCAGTCTTCTGGGCTTCCTCTCTGGAAATATGGAGAAATATGCTAAAAGAGGCCAAGTCTCTCCGCCTCCAGCCCATCAGCCCAGAGTCACCATCCCGTCAGTGTGATTCTAACTTCTAAACAGAAAGGGCAACACAAGAAATGTATTATATTCTATGTTTTTTCAACCTCCCCTTCCTCACCATCACTCTTCTGGTTGTTTCTTATCACACCTAACCTGCGTTCTTGCAATGGTCTTCCAGATGATTGATTTGCTTGCTTCCTAATTCATTCTTCACTCAGGTCAGCGCTCTACTCTCTCACTGCCAGAATTTTTAAACTTTTTAGGTTGTTAACCCTCTCAACAGCATTCCCATACATCCCGCACAACCATGGTGAATATCCTGCCCCCGCCCCCGCAATCTGCCTTCAAATCTCTTTAGATTTCAAGCCGTCCTTTAGCTTCCCCATCATCCTGTTTTTCTGAGCTTCATGTTGTTTCCTGTCCAAGTTATGTGAGTGTGATTTGATGAGAGTGCTTCACTGATAAAACCTGGTAAGTTTGCAGTGGGCTCAAGATAAGTCATCCTGTAAAAATATTCATGCGAATCAGTTTTAAAACACTGGGATTTCTTATCTTTCTCTTTTTAATCTTTAATGATATTTCTTTCACATTATTCCAATGAGACAATTTCTGGTAGTGTTAAAGGCTAACATCTTATATATTTTTAATCACTTTAAGCATATAAAAGGCAATTTGACTATTCACAATAGTCGGAGTATTTTTGAACACGGGAAACGTTTCTGGGCAAAGGGAGTGCACTGTTTCCTGATTGACATTGATCTTCCTTTTAACAGCATAACTAATGTAAAAGTTTGTGAATATTTCCTACATGTTGGGTTCTATATATGACCACAAGAAATTATATAAGTGCAGAATAAGTCCCATGGTCCTGTTGTTTAGGATCTATGCATGGAAATGGTCCATATGTGAATGATTGGTCCTGTCCTTTATGAAGAAGACAATGAGGTGATAGAAATCCTACTGATGTTATTGGTTCTGACTTAAAGATAAACTAGGTGTACAAAACTAAATCTGAGCAGAAACTGGTTTTTCTACTCTCTTCACCATTTTTTTCTCATCAAAGCAAAATTTTGAAAGCCATACACACTCAACAGTGTAGAATTTGGTGTTCAACGCCACTTTGTCCCAGAGCATACACTATACTAAATGGTATCTGTACACAGCCCTTTATTCAAACTCTTAGGACCAGATGTGCTTCTGAATGCAAAATTATGCATTTTAGGAAAGGAAAACAGTGCATGCATCTTCCATTAAAAAATGCTCCCAGAGGAACCCTGAGCAGTATCCTATAATCAAACACATTAATGTGTCAGCAGTGAAAATCATGACTATTCACTTAGGAATAATGCAGTTTATAAATGGCCTCTTATCAAGATAGACAAGGTTTTGCAGCCAAATGAGTAACAGAGACAATTTTAATGTTTTCAGTTTTTGTGGGTTTCAGAATTGTAGATTGAGGCTTTTGGACCAGTGATGTTTAATGAAAAGTAGAATGTAGATTCTGCCCTCAAGGAACCCAACAAGTGTTAATATTTAGCTAGTGCATACTGGTAGCCACATACTGGTGTTAAAATATTAAAATCTTTTTTTCCAGGGATTAAGTGACCATTGTCCCAAGCCACTCAAGGACTCTCCCTTCCAACCCATCCATCTCCTGAATGCCTGGTGCTTTCCCTGCACTTACCGTGACCCAACAACTGAAGGAATAACTTGGGCTCCATGGCCAACCTCTGTGTGGTTGGTGGGTGTCTGAACCATACCAACAGTCCAAAATTTTGAATAGCACTCCTGAAACCATATGATACTACTGAATTTCTTCCAGTAGAGCCAGAGAATTTTGACAGAATGAGAAGATGTTGAGAGAACTAAGAAGCGCTACTTCCTTTTCCTTTTAGTTTTATAGACCAGAGGTTTAGGTAAGCAAAAAATCATCTGTAATGCTAAGTTTCTACTCTCCAACAAGGACAGACAGTCCCCAAGAGAGCAAGCAGGGAAGGGGTGACCCTCGGAAAAAGTGTCTTCCATGAGCTCTCATCAGTGGCTTTCATAACTATGTTCATTATATTTACCTCTGATGTAGGAAATTCGATGCATGCTCACTGATATTTTTTTCAACAGATGTGAATTTCCAGCATGGCATCATTGAAAGAGAACATGATTTGATGAAAGAACTATTGTTGAGAACCTCTCTTTACTTTTTAGAAATAATGTCCCTGAGCAAATTCCAACCTCACTGAGCGTTATTTGTATTTTTCATCTATAAAATGAGTGTAATAGTTCCTGTCTGATGCCAGGATGTTTGTAGACATTTATGACATGATATATATTGCTAAACTAATACAAGTCATTACCAATGGGTTTTTGTCAGATTGAAAGTGACTCTTAGAGTCCTGTTGTTTTCACTGAATTTGATCAGCCCTGATGGCCATGCTTCAAAATGAGATGTGTTGATCTGTCCCTTCCCTGCCCAACTGGCCAGAGGTCAGAGGGTTGAGTGGATACTAATTAAAATTTTCATTAAAAAATGCTCCTGCCTCTAATTTAGTGTGGCAGGCAGTACAACAGAGTTGTTAAGAGTGTGGAACTATGGCTGGACTATGACTGCCTCGGTTTAAAACCCAGCGCTGGCACTAAAGCTTAAGCGAGTTACTTAACCTCTTTGTTGTTTAATTTCCTCATTGGTTAAATGAGGATGGTAATTGTTTCTATCCCATAATATTGTTATAACACTTAAATGATGTAATGAATGCAAACTATAGTGACGAGTAGAGAGTAAGCTTTAAGCGCTGACCATGACTGGATGGACACGTCTCTGGGAGGGGCCCTGACCACACTTCCTGGGGACTTGTGAGCTGCTGGCCAGCCCGCCGATGCTGCTCTACACCCCATGTCTTCAGAGTCATGCGACCAAAGCGATTGAACTTGTTACCTTTCTTGTTGTCATTGCCGTTGCCAGACCTTTCTTGTGGTCATTGCCATTGTTGCTGCTGTCCTCCTTCTTCTCCTTCCTTTTCTCCTCCTCCTCATCCAACCATCCTTCTCTTCCTCTTCCTTCTTCTAAAATTCACCTGTAATGCATATCTCTTAGTACTGTAAGAGCCAAGGGAAGACAGCTCCAAGATGGGCCACTCTGGCATGAAGATTATTTCGAGCTGAAGGCAATCGAGACCCTACCCACTCAAGAGAAACTTTGGCGGCTCCCTTAACTACACAGAAGAATGCAAAATGAGGACTTTCCCAGAATAATTCGGAGAGGTACATTCTGCCTGAGTTACCTCTCTATCTGGCAGGGCAAACATCTAATTACCACACATGTGCTCCTCTTCCTATTGTCCTGTGGAGTACATTCCTTTCCCCTTAGGTCCCAGACTGACATCCCTTTTCCTGATTTCAGGATGACATATAGACCTCATTTTGCCTGTCACTGCAATTTCCATGTCTGCGTGGATTCCCCATACACACTCTATTAAATTTGATTTCCTCCTGTTAATCTGTCTCATGTCAATTTGATTCTTAGTCCAGCTAAAAGGATCCTTAAAGGGGACAGGAAGTCTTGCTCCCTGACAGTATAAAAATGCTATTAGTTCTTGCTCATCCACCTCTAAGCTCACCATGCCTAAACTGTTCCGCTGCCTCTTGATAACACTGAAACAGTTCATCTCTCATACACAAAAGGTCTACATTTTGGCTTCTCCTCACTGGGCATTTCTATTCTTATTTCTTCCTTCACACATCCAACACTGTGACCATTATGTTTTTTTTTAATTTCTAATGTTTATTTTTGAGAGAGAGAGAACGAAACAGAGTGTGAGAAGGGGGTTCAGAGAGAGAAGGAGGCACAGAATCCAAAGCAGGCTCCAGGGTGTGAGCTGTCAGCACAGAGCCCGACATGGGGCTCGAACTCACAAACTGCGAGATCATGACCTGAGTTGAAGCCAGACACTTAACTGACTGAGCCACCCAGGCACTCCTCTAACACTGTGACCATTATACAACCCATTATAATCTTTTTTGGAACTGTGAAGCACACTATACCAAATCAATGTGTCATCTTTTCTCCCAGTTTCTCCTCCAGCCAGAAGTTTAGCCATATTTATTAGCCTATGTCACAACGTGCTGACAAACAGTACTCAATTTTCTATTCTATTTTCTAATGCCTATTTCTAAATACACCATTCCAAATAAATATTGTTAAAGTCACAGTATTTAAATGGCAAGTAAGAACCATCTAAGTTCATGGAGTAAAGATTCTTTGTATTAAAAATTATTTTAAAATTATATTTTTGTAGTTAAAAAATATTAATGTTTGTAGAACATTCCCAACAGAGGTTTTTCCTACATCTACATTTTAAGCCCAAACCTTAGCCAACAAACTGCATTTTAGGATAACCTACAACCTCAGTAGCAAGATTTATTACACTTGCTAACTTGACCTTGTATTAGAAGCTTGTTTAACTATCTGAACATTGAGAAAAGAATAAGGCATGCAAGAAAGAGTAATTCAGTTCTTTCTTCTTATTCTTTTTTTTTTTCTCCATTGGCTTGTTAAGTCACAATGGTTACTTTTGATCAGATTCCCCAGCAAAGAGAGTTCAAAATAAAAGTATATGTGTTAACATTTGACTGATTTAGCAATCATAAGACAAGGTGATGATGGAAATAGAAAGTAGAGTAAGTCAGCCAAGAGCCAACGGATGCCAAAGCCTCTAGAAACCAGAAGAAACAAGGAACTGATTCTCCCCTAAAGCCTCCTGAAGGAACGAGCTCTGAGGAATCCTTGCTTTTAGCCCAGTAAAACCAAGTTTATTCCTCTGACCTCCACAAATGTAAGAAGACAAATAGGTGTTGTTTTAAGCCATTAAGTGTGTAGTAATTTGTTACAGCAAAAATAAGAAACTAATACATATTTTGGTATCAAAAGTTGGGTGCTGTCATAACAAATACCTAAATCATCATAAACAGAATTGTGGCAGAAATATGAAGATTCAGGTGCTCCTGGTGAGAATTCAGAGGACATGAGGCACATGTTACTGGCAAATGGAGGAAAGAAGATCCTTGCTACACAGTAGCAGAAATCTTAGCTGAATTGTGCCATGCAGTTATGCACAAAACAGAACATGTGAGTAAGAAACCTGGATATTTATCTGAGAAAAGTTTGAAGATATGGCCTGATTTCTTCATGTTGACTACAGTCAAGTTTTGAAGAAAGGATATATTGAGGGTAGAATTATCAAGCAAAAAAGAATCTGGATTTGATAATTTAGGAAATTCTCAGAGTAGCTGATTGCAAATGATGCTAAAATTAGGAGACTCACTGTCAGAAAGGAATGCTCTGGGGACGCCTGGGTGGCTCAGCCAGTTAAGCAGTCGACTCTTGGTTTGGTTCAGGCCATGATCTCATGGTTCGTGAGTACCAGCCTGGCACTGGGCTCTACGCTGATCCTACGGAAACTGTTTGGGATTTTCTCTCTCTTCTTCTCTCTCTACCCCTCCCATACTCTCTTTTTTTACAATAAATAAATAACTTTAAAAAATTAAAAAAGAAAAGAATGCCCTGGAGAGAAAGCCAGAGTGCCTAGGCTACCTTTTGCCAGTTCCTGGGAAGAATCAAAAGGTCAGAGTACTCTGTAGCACAAAAAATTATTTTAAAAGAGAAGGCATATGAATCATGGACCCTCTCAGCCATACCAGCAGAAGCCAGGAATGGACATGAAATTATCCAGTGAAGACCTTTGAATGAACTTTTGTCTAGTGGAGAGAATATCTGTGATACATGTCCGAAATCCATAAAGTTTTTGCAAATGTTGTATCAGCAGAAACATCGTCAGCTTAGATTGACCGGGACAGAGACGGTGAAATTAAAGAAAGCTGTTGGGTTCTACAGATAGGAACCAGGCAGGTTCCCCCCACCCAAAACTACAGGACATTTTTATCTCTACTTTTCTCAGTACCAATCCCCTTCTATATTGCATTATGCTACTTAAAAAAACTTTTAAGATAAGTATTAATTGACAGATATATATTGAGTACCTACATTGTGCGAGGTGGGTCTCACATCTCTTCTTACAATGACTGAGTTTGAGAACTTTCTCTAACTTATTCTTGATTCCCCAAAGGGTCTGAATAAGGGTATTATTCTTACATAGATAATAGGCAAATATTTATTTTTTAATGGATTAAAAATAAATGAAGTTACTTTAGTGTTGACATGTTCATTGTGCCATGCATTAAATGACAGAGACAACAGCTAAAAGAACTAAGTTTTTCTCATGAATCATGTCACTTAATCCTCATGCAAACCTGTGATATATATATGGTTATCTCTATTTTACTGTTGAGGAAACTTAATTTTAAAAAATTTTTAATGTTTTTTATTTATTTTTGAGAGACAGAGAGAGACAGTGTGAGCAGGAGAGGGTCAGAGAGAGAGGGAGACACAGAATTTGAAGCAGGCTCCAGGCTCTGAGCTGTCAGCACAGAGCCCGACGCGGGGCTTGAACCCACGAACCACGAGATCATGACCTGAGTTGAAGCCAGACGCTTAACCGACTGAGCCACCCAGGTGCCCCGAGGAAACGTAATTTTAAAAAAGTTAAATAATTTACTCAAAGCTACACAACTAATGAGGACTCTGCCCCTTGACTAGCCAACTCCAGTCCTTTATTTTTCAACCAGCATCTTCTTCAATCCGCAGAATATATTGCCTGTTCACGTTAACCCTTCATTCACTTTTCACCATCAAAACGTATCAAAAATGCCAAGGTCAAACATTAAGAAAAACAAATGGTTTTTTTTGGATAAACAAAAGGAAGGATAAACAAAAAAGAAGATCTTTACCTGAGAATACGTAAGTTGTAGAATCACAGTAATGTAGCATTATAAAATAAAATCCTGAAACGAGACTCTCTGTTGGAGAAGTCCCCTCTGGCTCACAAGATACCAACATGCACAAGACCTTAGCTCAGCCTGCCCTTGTCCGCTCAGACATAGTGTGTTTGCTGAGATCAGCATGGAATGCCTGCCTCTGTGCATAACTCATCACCCACACAGCTTAACCACAATTTGTCATGGCTCATATTTTGCTCTCAGTTTTGGTCCTGGTGCTTAGGCTGCTCACAAGCACCCTGAAGGGCTTTTCCAGAACCATCTGATGACAAGCACCCAGGTTGCTGCAGCACAAGCACTTTGGAGAGTTGGAGGCACTTGATTGAAAATCACTTACTCCATCCCTGAGAAGTAATATTTTCAGTTTATTTCACACAGACAACACTTTCTCAGATTCGGAGTGGTTGTCTGTTTCCATAGCACAGGTAATTCATTCCAGTTACTTAAGACTAAACTCTAAATCCATGTGCCGTTGGTAATTTAGGATGAATATAAGGAGGAATTTCCTGAGAGCCTGATGGGTTATTAAACATGAAATGTGCCACAGAAGAAAATTGAAGGACTCTCTTCCTACAAAGGTGTTTAAAAATGGAATCAATGAACATTATCCAGACTGGGCTAGGGTGAACCCATATGAAGGCAAGGATATGGGACAGATGACTTTTCAAGGTCTTTTACAGGGCTGGCATTCAATGATTCATTTGCTTTAAAATCAATGATCTGTGTTGAGAAAAATTATATCTTATCAGTATGTGAAAAAAGCAAACATAAAATATCCTAGAGGCAATGATAAGCATTTATGGCATACTAAACCAATCCTGCTGCCTTAGAAGATATTTACCAAGTTTCATTGATTGCAAATGTGGCAGGGATACTGTAATCCTAGAGGGGGAAGAGGGGAATACCAGTGTTTAATGTAGCATTTAAAATTCATGCAGTGAGAATAGAGAAAGTTTTCAAAAACATTCATCTTCATTTACTGTCTATACTCGGTAAACAAGAGAGGAGTTAGAAGCCTTCCAAAATGTCTCTGCATTCACATTGTACATGAACCTCAAGATGTAAATGAGGTTGTACCATGCTATTTTTAAATGGCATACAACCTCTTTATTCTTCCATTCTCATAGATTGTTTAGGCAGTTTTCCATTTAGAGTGGCTGTCCTCCAAAATCTGGGGCTTTGGGAAGCAAGACTGCACTTCTGTTGTTGAACAATGTTGATTTACTTGCTTGTTCAGCCTCCAACAAGTCATTTAGTTTAAAGAATGGACATAACGCTGCTTTAACCTTAACCATAAACAAATGAATGAATTGGCAGTAGGTTTTTTGTGTTGCATTTCTTCATCTTAAATATTGGATGCAATTGGGAGAGGTAGAGGAGCATTTACACAGAAGCACTGCAAGCCACGTCTGGGCATTTTCACAGACTTTGGTAGTTGGTGTGACAGAATACCTTTGTAATTTCATTTCAACCCTTTTTACTTTTTTTCATGTGGCTGGGTATAACATTCTTGATAATTTCCCTTAACCTTGATGGTGTACATATTTCCATTTATTTACTAAACAAATAAGTTCTGAGCATAAACGTGTTCCAGGCACTGTTCTGGCTGCTGACATGTAGTAGTGAGCAAAAAGATGAGGCCCTTGTCTTTGTAGATCTTACAAGGTACTAGAAGAGACACACCGACAAGATAATCACAACAAAAGAAACTGTTTCAAATGTGCGCATGTGTTTTAAGCAGGAAAGGCCTGCAAAGTGCGAATCAGAGGGAAGTTGAGGGAGTGGGGGGGGGGGGGCGGGGAAGAGGCGGGAGGGGATGAGGCAGGCCCGGAGGACAGGCACTAGATGCAGTGAGGACACACTGAAGAGAATGAAGCAGAGGATTTCGTTTAGCATACAGATAAAAGAGAAAGGAAGCAACAGAGGGAAAGAGGGAGGAACTATCAGATCGATTTTCTCTGTTACTTGGGGTAAAATGGGAAGTGGGAAAGGATGAAATACGAGAAATGAAGGACTTATGATGAAGGATGACAGAGGAGCATGAGACAGTATGAAACTTGCTATATATAAAAATGCTTGTACACCAGATGTGCAAACTTCTCAAGTTGAGGCTGCCCAGACCTCGGGATATAAGCCTTTAGGAAATTCATGTCTGACTCATACTGTGACTTTAGATTATTCAAATAAACATTGAGGGAAGCATAAGATAGAGCCTTTAACTTCTTTAACACTCCCTCTATCAATGGGTGGGCTCTATTTCCTGGATTTTTTTTTAATCTGAGCTGATCTGTGGCTCTTTGACCAACAGAGTGCAGTGGGAGCAATCGTATGCCAATTTGGGGGTCAGACCTTTAGGAAAACTGGCCATTTAGGCCTTTTACCATAGATTTCCTAAGCCATGATATTAAGAAAAAAAAACATGTAGCAAGGCTTTGAGACTACATGAAGAGGAAGAGGGGCTCAAGTGAGCTCAGTGTTCCCAACATCCCCACCGGGGTACCAGGGCATTTGAGGAAGGTGGACCTGGACCCTTCAGATAAGCCTCCCCACCAGCTAAATATTACTGACTGATCGCAACCGATGCCTCACAGAGCAAAAGAATCTTGCTCAAATCAGTGACTCAGAATATTGGGGTATCAGTAAATGGTTGTTTCACACCAGGAAGTGTTTAAGGTACTTTGCTCCAGAGGAATAGATAACTGGAATAATTTTGTTGCCGGGAGTGAGATGCTGCCATACTGAAATCTCAAACCAGTGGCTTTGGGACCCAACAGAAAGAAGCTAGAATGGCTTCAGGGAGACTAGCAGTGAAATCTGCAAGAGCCTTGGGGAGGTTGCTCATGAATACTTGAAAGACAATGAGGAGAACATATTGGATGGAACTGAAGAAAAAGGCACTCTAGTTATGTGGTACCAGAAAGTTTGGCGACAGCTATGACCTGCAGAAATACAGAAGATAAGAAATGTATCTGTGGAACTCACGGATCTAGCTACGTGGATTTTCAGACAGAATACTCAAAGGTTGACTATTCTAGCTATGATAAAATAGTCTATTGCAAAACAAAAAAAGAAGTGGACATTATTTGGTTTGTGAGAAGAATTTAGAGAAGATACAGAGTTCCTAGGAAAGTTTTTCCAAGCCAGCAAAAGATTCTCAAAGTAGGAAATGGCCCTAAGGCAAAACCCCAACCCAAGTCAGGTAAGACAGATTTCTGGGAAAGGCTGAGGTTAGGATCAGGCTGTAAGACGCCTTGCTTCATACTTCACAAAGATATAAGGGCATGCGTCACAGATTCTTTTTGTTGGACAATAGTATTTTTGAGAATTTTAAGTATTGCTGTCATTTTTTCCAAGACCCTCACCAGTTGCCCAAGATAGGCTAGCTGCTATCTTGGGAAGTAATGTTAAGTGTGGCTTTTGCCTAATAAATTGAAATACAATCTGACATATTGGCCAACTACAGAATGTTAAGAGATTTGTGCTATGTTAAAACAGACAGTACAAAATGAAAGAAAGAAAACTCTGGTATTTGGTCTCTTCACTGTCTCTTGAAAGGAAGCAGCCTGAGAAGACTATACAGACGTGCACCTGGTGTAGTTCTTATGGAAAAGGAAGGATGACTCACTTTCATGAAGGGTGGATCCGAGTAGCACTGAGAATATTTCCCAGGAATCAGGAACTGGTGACATATACCCGGCCAGATTCAGAGTCACTATGGATCAGTTACGTGCTTCTTACTTTCCCCCATTTTGAAGGCGAGTGTCTTATTGGTTGCCCTCACTGCCTCATATTGTATACTGAGTGTAGGGAGTGAAGGTTACTTATCTCTTTAGTTCACAGGTCCTCAGAGCAAGACGAACCATACTCAGGGAGCCATTCTTGAGGAACTTCCTCCAAACCTGGTCCTGATTTTAGATAACTAGATTGTGGATTCTGATATGTTGCCACAATGGGATGAAACTGTGGGCTTCTAGCTAGAGGTGACTGACTTCTGCATGCAGAAGACACGTAAATAATGTGTAACTGTAGGAAGGATGGTAGCACGGTAACCCTGTCTGTGAATTATTTGAACTTTCCCTTTTGAGCGGTGTGATTCACTTCCCTTCCCACTGAATCTACACTGAACTAGATTCCTTGGGGCATTATGGCATGATGGGGTGGGATGATACTAGGCCAGATGCAGGCCTACACTTCAAAGGGACTGTAGGTTTCTGTCTCGATAGCTTAAATCTCTGAGCTGTCATTATCAATCTGATTTCCCAGTTGAAGACACCACCTGGAGAAGATCTAAGACTACCCGGAGAAGATGAAGAGCCCAGATGAGGTCAGATTTCCAGATACCCCCCTCCAATTGGTAGGCATATGAGTAAAGCCAGTTGCCTTTCTAGAACAGTCCGGCCGAATTCCACTGAGAGATGGCAAAGTTGTATAGAGAAGAACCACCCAGTTAAGCCTGCCCGAATTCTAATCTATAAAGCCTTGAGATACAATGAAGTGCTTTTTGTTTCAAGATACTATATTCTGAGGTAATTCTGAGGTAACGGCTGGTGCAGCCCCTTAAGGAACTGACTTGGGAGGAACTGAGGATTATGAATGGAATGTGTGTATTTATATCAGGAGCAGCAGTAACTGAAGTAAAGACAGAAGCTTTGACAATTGAAAATAAGGATACAAGGATGCCTGGGCGGCTCAGGTCATGATCTCACAGTTTGTGTGTTTAAGCCCTGTGTCGGGCTCTCTGCTGTCAGCACAGAGTCCGCTTCGGATCTTTTGTCCCCCTCTCTCTCTGTGCCTCCTTCACTCATGCTCTCTCTCCCTCTCTCTCTCTCTCTCAAAACTAAATATACAAAAACAAAATAAAATAAAGTACTTGAAAATGTAACATAGAAAGAAAGAAAAGAGAAGAAGTATAGACATTTAATGGGGCATAATGACTCTAAGGCAACAAGGAATATTTATAGGCTTACAATCTACATAAGCAAAGAGCTGATTACTGAAAGATCTCTGGCAGGCCATATGAGTAATAAACATCCATTCATGTAATGTATGATTGTGCCCGTCATTGTAAGAACTTTGCAGTGGCCATGGTCCTAGATGAATCTGAGGAATGAATTAGGTGGCTTTTTGAGAGATCAGATCCTAAAGACTAACTGACCTGTCTCCTGAGAGAGAGACTTCTCTCAGAGGTTTTCTGACAGATGAAAGTTCTTACTTAATTCATTATATCCATCAATATTTATTGTATCATCTGCCACGTACATTCGGTGCGAGGTTCTGTTAGGGATGAGAAGGAATAGGTGTTGTCCTTGCACTTTCAAGGGACTCACTGTCGAGTGGAACATATCAGACAAGGAACTCAAGGAATGCTAATGCAGGCAAAAAAGTAATGATTTCTAGCCCTGGGAGAGAGTTGACTGACTATAGGATTTTGGAGCCTACTCAAGGAGTTTCCTAGGTTTAAGAGGTAAGCAATCAGTCCCTGAATAGAGTAGGGTGCCAGACAAGGACAAAATAAAGCAAGAAGCCAGTTGCTGGAAAAGATTTTACCAAGGTCTCCATACAATTTGAAGAAAGATTGTAACCTGAACCCTAGTTTCTTCATTGAGCTTTTAGAACCAGGAACATTCTAGAGTCTACATTTCAGCGGAATTGCAAGCAAGTGCCAACTCATTTCAACTGAGAAAATGAGAGGTCTACCTGAGACTAGAACCAGTAACAGTAGATGAGACGTCAGTAATGCCACCAAAGTGTTGCTGCCTGAAATTCCAATATAATCCCTGTTGGAAGAGTGGGATAGTGATTGAGCTGGACATAATGTGCCCATGACTTTTAACTGTTTAAATGCCAGAGCCACTGATTTCCTTATTTTCACTCCTGCTCTCTTGTTTTCACTCAGTCCTCCTCTTCCTAAAAATTGACTGTGTCCTGGATCACCCAATCCAAAGGACTCATCCTCCATCTTCCCGCCACATGGCTCCAGCCACGTATGGTTGTTTGGGTTGTTCAATAATATACATACTTTTTTTTAAGTTTTACTCTTTTAAATTATAGTCCCTCCTCTGTACTCACTTTCCTAGATTCTCTGCAGTTGTGGTTAATTAGATAACCTGGTTTATCAGATAGTTTTTTCCAAGGAGACATAAGAAAATATCCACTAGTTAGGATAATTTATTTCCTTCAAAAGACATTTAAGCTGTTTCTCTCCTTCTTTCTACCTCGAAAATAGCTGTGATGCATGAAGATGCAGCAGACACCTTGCAACAATGAAGCAACCAGCATGAAAATCAACAGCCAACACACCAAGGAGGACAGAAAAAAAGGAAAGAAAGATGTGGGTCATTGATGGCATTGTTGAGTTTCCAAACCAGCTGTGAGACTGCTTGTTAAGGATATAATAAACATAAAATAAGCCACTGTTGGAGAGGCTTTCTAATACTTACAGAGGAATGAAATGCTAACTGATATAGTTATATTTCATCACACTAAATACATAATGTAATTGATTGTAAGTTATATCATTAATTATATCATTATTTAATATACTACTGAGCAAGAAAATAAGCAGCAAGTTGCATGAAATAAAACACCTCCTATCACTTACCATTTTTATTTTGTACTTCTGGAAATAAAAACTCTTTTCTATTTAAAAAGACATGTATTTTTGTCATTTATTCCATTTGTGAATACATTAAAGAAAATAAGTGGAGTAAATTTCTTTTTTTTAAGTGGAGTAAATTTCTTAAAGTGCACTAAAACTTCCTCACACTCAACATAAAAGTCTACTGAATAATTTTGTTACTCATAGTCGTCTATTTCCATAGTTCTTTTTCTACATAATATTATTCTTTGTCTTCAATAGTGTGGATAATGCAGTATTTTTTAAGTAAATTCATAAAACAATGAATTCCAATATTTGGGCTCTTGAGTCTGCTTTGCATGTGTGTAGAGCAAATCAGTTTTTGGATCTCCACTTCAAGAATATCCCTAAGCACTTACAATTAACAATTTCCAGCACCCCCTCTCCAGGCTACTGGGTTCCTAGGAGTTTTGAGAGTGTAGAACTATTGTCCTTAGAGTTTTCTTCCATGCCACTGTCACTCATTCGGAATGTTTTCACTTGCTGGTGCTTCTGATACTCCTATGTTTTGTGCAGGTAATTATTACATCAGAACCGTCTTTCCACCAGCAACTAAGTGAGACACCCACTCCAGTGAATGTAAGGTTTCTACAGAATGAAGACCAGACAAAGTGATTTTTTGGAGCACAAAACGATCGGCAGCATTCATGGCTTTGATATTTAGCAGGACCTCCACTGTGCACCCTTCTCTGGAAACTTGGATCTCCAAATCTGCTGAGCCTAGAACTGTATACCAAAAATTCACCAAGTAGGTTGCTGGTGAATTGAGTGATTGAGCCACGCCTACCACTCCACTTTGATTTTTGAACCAATGTATTTTACTTGTGGTGAAAGCATTGTATACCAGACACTGATTGAAGATGCACACAACACGTGGACAAACAGCACAGCACAAATGGCATCTCCAAGCTAGCACATCAGCAGCAAGTCACGAGAACAATATGCTACATCAAACAAACGCCAGCTCTGGGACGCAGTATGTAGAGACAGAGGACACCATAATCATGTGCCCGGTTTGGTATGGCAATGTTGTTTGAGGTGCCATGTTTATAATCAGATATTCTATGAATCTTTGAATTGTGGTCTCAACTGAGGTTCTGCAGATAAAAAAGCCCAAACCAGGCCTAGAAGAGGTGACAATCTGATCACAATGAAAAACTGTCTGTTAAAATGTAGAGGATGTCAGGTGTAATCAACTTGCTATCAAGTTACTTATTTTATTTCTTCACAGACTATATTTCAACCTGGCACTGGTAGCTCAAAGAAAAGTTGCAATGCTTGAAATGGAAAATAAGCCTGGAAGGAATAAGGATTTGGCTAAAGAGCTGAGGAACAAGAAAGTGTGTGTTAAGAGAAACCACAGTGATAAAGGTCAGGAAAGGGTATACTGAGGTGGACTGGGAGACAAAATTATTTACAAATTTCAGCAAAATTAATTTGCAGAATAAATCAAGTATTAGTACATTGTGACTTTGTAACTCCAATTCTAAAGATACATTTACATGAAAATTTAAGAAGAAACAGTAGAGCACGTGGTACAAAAACATCTTAATTTATAAAAAAATTGAAGTGAATTAAATAAATGGTGGCATTCATAGACTGAACTATGACACTCCTACTGAGTTGTTTCAGCTAGATCTGGGTTGGTAAGAGGGACACTATGTTTTGCCACATGCATACTCTCTGTCTTCTGCTGAAATGCTACCCCATTTTGGAGCCCACTGTTCAGGTACTGGATGGCAGATAATACAGGCTGCCTGGCATCTACCAGATGAATCATCCTAGCCACTTCAGTGTTTAGTGCCTCTTCACCAGTGGATGGTCTCAGGTGAGTACTCATCTGTGATACAAATATTTGCACACATCGTCTTCACTTCCATAGGTCCAGCCAACCTTCAATGAATGAAAGTTTTCATAAGCCCTTAGAGGCTCACCCCACAATCCATCTCTTGCTGCCCATCTGCTTTCTCACCCAGATGATCTTGAAGGTACAGCCTCCTTACTATCATGTCTGCCAGACATATCCATACCTTGTCACTGTGTATCAGAACCCCAATTGAGGTAAGACTCATTTTAAATTTCTTGTGCAAATTAGGGCATGCAACTGATTATCAAGTGCCCTTTGGCTACACAGAGTACAGATAACTAGGGGACACTATTGCCTGTTTTCACTAATTTTCGGAGTCTGAGTTCTGGTTCAGTTAGGAGAAGTTTTGGCTGTTTCCAGAGAAACGAACCTTCTATGAATCACGTGAAGTGTTTGGCTTGTATCAGAAGCTGAACGCTCCTCTCCACCTGTCTGCCCAGCTCAACTCATATTCATAAAGTACTGCCATCAACTAATACTTTTGTGTAAGTACTTATTCTATTATTTTAGGTGATAATGTTACTTTAGTCATCTTCCAATCTGGGTTAGTTGTGCAGTTTCTAGGGATGCTAAAACATTTGCTTTGTGGCGTGTGGGATACACTGAACATTTCAACATTTTATTTTAGTCTGTAGTAATCAACTCTTGTGTCAGGGGCTAGAAACTTTTCCAACATCAGAAAGAGAAATTTGTCTATTCCCTTCTTCCTTCAGTCTGTCACCCAATCCTGTTGCTTCATTTCCTTAAATACATAGGTTAAGCTGATTGGAGAAAATTTGGGAAATAATAAGTAAAAGGAAGAATATAAAGTTTATTCCTTCAGAAATAAGCCATTTTAAAATTTTCAGCATATTGCCTTGGTTTTAGTTTTTAGATATGTATGTTTTCTGTGAATATGTTTACATTATTAGAGTCATACATAAACAATATAGTACTCATTTTTTCCTCTTCGTTTCCTATCACAGTCATTGAGTTATATCACAAAAATTACTTCAGAGACATGACTCCATAAAAGTAGAATTGTTCATCCTATGGATCTAATAAATCATTTATTGAATTTACCTCGATTTTAAAACTTTGTATTATTAAGATAACTATATTTGTACCACATGTACTATTATTTCTACTTAAATTCCCTTCTAAATGTGTCTTTAGAATTGATACTAAGAAAGAGAATTACAGGGTCAAACTAATATGTGATTCAGTCTATAAATTACTTTTGCAGAAAAATTTAACAATTGCCCTTTTCCACCATTTAATGAAAGAGACAGGCGGTCTCACCATACCCTCTCATGACTTTAACACGGTAGCTTTTTTTGCACACTTTCATTTTCTTGCTCTCCAACTCTAGAGCTATATCTTTATAATTTCTGTGCATGTTTTCTTTAATTTTTTAAATGTTTATTTATTTTTGAGAGAGAGAGAGACAGATTGTGAGCAGGGGAGGGGCAGAGACAGAGGGAGACACAGAATCCCTGCTGAGCTGTCAGCATGGAGCCTGACCCACGAACTATGAGATCATGACCTAAGCCAAAGTCTGACGCTTAACCAACTGAGTCACCTAGGCACACCTCGGTGCATGTTTTCCATCTCAAGCATCATGGCCTTCCTATGGGCTTTGTCTCAGCATAAAGCTATGGGGTAAGAAGAGCCAATATGGAACTGGATATATTGATAAGAACAAACCAGAAAATTCTGAGTCTTAGGAATGCACTTATATGCACAAATCATTTTTTTACCACATTCTTCCTTTGTTCTGTAAAAACTCCCCACACTTAGGCCAAAGACCCACATCTATCTTTCCCAAACGTCTGTGATTCATTTATAAACTCAGAGTTATAGAACTGAAGTGACTCTCTCTCTCCTTTTCGCTGATCTTAGTTTCATTAAACACATCCTTTCAAAGTAACCTTTTCCTATTAATTTCTTTTCCACTTGCACAACTTCCTTAATACTAAACTCTTCTGCATCATGCCCACAGTTTACCATATGCCTCTTTTTTCATGCCAAAAAGAAATATGTCTTGGAATCTCTTCCATTAATTCACTCTTTTGTTTATTCAAGAGATAGTCATCAAGTGTCAGGGCCCACCAAGTTTTCTGTCTGCCTCAGGTAAGGATTATCACTCCGTTGAGTGAGCCAGTAAACAAGATTTGCATCTGGAGGCTGGAGATTGCCATTTCCTGGTCAAAATAACTTTGGTGGCGACTGTTTTGCTGAGCTAGACGCGAGTGGCCAAGGCACACAAAAGATCAAAACCGTATTCAGTGTTAGTTCTCCATCCCCCAAGATTTGCTGAGGCAAAGTCGGGGCGCTTCTTTGATATGCATCCAACTCTGTAGCCTGCCTAGGTCAGCTTGCCTTGTCTTCCCCCCCTGAAGACTATATAAAGAACAGTTCTTTGAATAAACGCTCTCTTTCGCCTGATCGGAGAACCGTGAGTTCTGTCTTTACTCTTTGCGTCTCCCTCTCCTGCCCCCTGTTTCTCTCCCTCCCTCAGGAGAAGGACCCGCGACGATTCTCCTCTCCGCCCTGCCCGTCGGGTCGGGTCGGAAGAAACAGGTACCGCCGATCGCCGGGAACTAGCGGCCCGGGCAGTCGGGTTACGACAATTGGTGCCTCAACGCGGGGCTCAGTGAAGTAACGCGACCCTGAGCTCGGGTTATGACAATCAAGTTAAGCCCTAGAAAGATGCTGGAACCCTGCTTTTCTGGTATGCTCCTACTTCTTAAAATTCCTAGGGAATCCCAAGAGCCAACAGTATATAACTGGTGATGTCTTATTGCTCCAATTCACTTTTTTTTTTCATTACTCATCATCTGTCACAAAGTGTGAGTGAGCTATAAGGAAAATGTATACCCTCTCCTTATATCATATTCTAAAACCATACAATAATACCATCATCCTTATATATTTCATATTTAGTACAAATATATGACATCTATCAAGCCTATTTTTCCACTTCTGTTGAATTTTATGTTAACTACTGATTGTGTTACTCTGCCTCTTATCTTACTCATCATTCAATATATACCAGATGTTTCCAGTAGCAGTGTTCACGCGGCCACACAGCACTCCAGACTGTGTTGTTCCGGTCATGCCCCGCAACACCCCAACCTGCCTTTGTATCCCCTTCTCATCACCCAGCCTTTTATATAGTTAAATGTTGGTTCATTTTGTGAGTGCTTGAGTTCAGACTAAGAAGGATGCACAAAAATACACAGCATGATGGAAGACGTGGGACTTCCTGGAGTTGTTCTTCCTTGACTTGAAGGTCTGACACTTGCTGATTTGCACTTAGAAGCTTGTCTCAGAGCAGACAACTAGGCATTCTCACATATTCAAGGAATCTCAACAATTCCAGCCCTGTTTCTAGAGCTCAAGATGAGCCTCTAGATCAAGAGACAAAAATACAGGAACTGAAAATGAGTCTCTGGACCCACAGGTGGGCCTGAAGCCCTAGAAGATACCTAATCTTTTAAATTAGCATCCATGAGTGGGCAAGGTGGACTGGACTCAAGGGCTACCAGCATGACTGCACAGTGCTCAACACTGCGTGGCTTGTGGAGACAAAAAGAAAGTCCTGTGTTCTGCAAAAAATCACATCTCAGCTAGGTTTTAGGTCTACTGTTAAAACTAGGTTTAATTATATTGACTTGCTGTTGAACTGGGGAAAGATGGAGGAGAGAAAAGTGAGGAGGATCCTATTGACTGAGAAGCTGGGCCTGAACCTAGACTCGTGGCTCAGATCATAGATGAAGGCAGGTTTGAGGAGCCAGAGAAGCTTAAAGAAGGTTCTGTAGAAGTGTGTCTTCTAGTTTTGTTTTTGGCTTCGATCTCAGCCTTCTCTCTCCTTTCTGTACAGTAGGGGATTTGATGTCTGATGTGACTATAGCAACTTCTGTCTGAATTTTTGGTTTGTTTACATTCATGTTTCTTTGAACCCATTAAAAGGATTCTCTGTTTCTTGCCTGATGGCTCCGCTGCTAAGTTCCTGAAGAAGCCAGTCGTGTAGTATCTCTCAGCACATGGAAGACTTGCTTTTATAAGATACTACGTGAGGTGCTATAGGGATATCATCTTATAAGACAAGGCCCTTCAAGGAGCTAAAGCATATCAAGGAGATGAAACATGGCATATACAACTCCAGTACAATGAAGTAGGTAAAAATGTTTGATGAAAAATAAAACATTTTAATTTTCCATAAGAAAGAAATGTTCTTTTTTTTAATTAAAAAAATTGTTTTTTAAGAGAGAGAGAGACAGCATGAGCAGGGGAGCATGATCAGGGGAGGGTCAGAGTGAGAGGGAGACACAGAATCTGAAGACAGGTTCCAGGCTCATGAGCTAGCTGTCAGCACAGAGCCTGATGCAGGGCTCAAACCCACAGACTGTGAGATCATGACCTGAGCCGAAGCCGGACACTCAACCGACTGAGCCACCCAGGAGCCCCAAAAACTGACTGTTCTTTGGTCATCATAACAAGTAACTCCCAGATCTGGCATTAAACAATTCCAATGGATCAATGAAAACTGTGCATCAGTAATCATACATCTGAATTCCAGGCCTTTTGTGACGGCCTCACTCTTCTGAGAGTATCATCAGCAGGCATATTCCAATAACCAACCCTTCACAGCTGAAGATACAATGCATCCCGAACAGTCTTGCTCCTGTACCTCACTGATCCTGAACTCCATGCTTCTCTAAACCTATATAAGATCAGCAACTGCTTTATTCAGAGAGTTTGTATCCTGTATGGATGATTTTACTTTGTCCAATAATCAGAGGTGAACAAATTTACCTTTAGATTTTGAGTGATGACTTCTTTCCTTGACTCATTAATGTATTTGGTCAGGTGTGCTTTTCCTGGAGTTATAAGCTATCAGGAAATAAACTTCCAAGTCTAGACTGACCAATCATAAGTTTTTTAACAATGCCATTACCAAGT
The DNA here is from genome assembly GCF_006229205.1 of Suricata suricatta. Classification (NCBI taxonomy): domain Eukaryota; kingdom Metazoa; phylum Chordata; class Mammalia; order Carnivora; family Herpestidae; genus Suricata; species Suricata suricatta. Next base: position 12,319,831 of record NC_043714.1, on the reverse strand, counting down.
CTGGGACTCTGATCTTGGGAAATAGTTATGCCTGTGGTCAGGATAGAGATGATACCATGGATAGAAACTTTCCTTGTAAAAGCAAGATACTAGACAATTTTGATAGGCGGGCTATAAAAAGGCATGTTTTCTCTCACTATAGAGGGTCAACATCAAAATGGGAAAAAAGTAAAACATTTGCCTGTGAAGTCAGGGATAATCTGCCACCGTCCTCCTATCTTCATTGATTAGAAGTAAGATGGTAGACGTCTTATCTTTACTATGTTTTTTCCTTTACAGAAAAGAGGAAAGAGCCAAAAGCTTTGAAGAAAAGAATTTATGTTTTTAAATCTAGGAATCTAAGAGAAGAAAAATACTAGAGTCAAAGAGGAAAGATATAAGATCTGAATTATTATAATTATAATGTTAGCCACTAGGGAGTATAGTCTGGGAGTTCTTCTAGTGTAAAAAAAATAGGCTATCATCTTGCTTTACAGAAATTGAGAAAGTGAAGGTATGTAACTATGGGCTGATAGACATGTTGGCTCACTGAATATGGCAGGCCTAACACAGGTTAAGATAGCTCATGCTTCACCAATTCTATTTGCTGGAAAAGTCCTCCAGCATCAAGACTAGGTTTTTTTTGCGTGCAGGTGCATGGCAAACGGAGAAGGCAGCTGAGCAGAATTACCATATCGCATTCACAACTGGGTAAATGATAATGAACAAGGAAGATAACTGAGGATCTATAATCCTGCAGGACAGAGGAGATTTGGAGGGTCGATTACATTGTGAGGCAGATGGAAAATGTCCTGGAGTGTGGAAGGAAGCTGGGCATAACAGACTGAGGGAAAGCTATTTCCCTTAGAGTAAGATTCAGAATGAGACGATAATGTGTTCTGTTATCAGTGATAGGTCACTGAGACCTATTTCCCACATGCTTTCCAGCTAACTTTTCAAAGGCAGATGTCTTGTTAAAAATTTATTCTTTCTAAAAATTTTTAAGCTCTATTTATTTATTTATAGAGAGGGACTGCATGAGTCAGGGAGGGAGAGAGAGAGGGGCAGAGAAAGAGAATCCTAAGCTCTGTCAGCACAGAGCCCAAGACAGGACTCAAACTCACAAAACCATGAGATCATGACCTGAGCTGAAACTGGGAGTTAGATGCTTAACCGACTGAGCCACCCAGGTGTCCCCCAAAATTATTCTTATAAAATCATAAGCAGAACTATTAGAGAAGTCTACCCTCCTTTTAGGACAGCTAAGAGCTAGAGTAAAAGATGAGGCCAGAATTCATTTTGATCTGAAATATCACACAAGGTCATGGTGCTGCTTTTGGAGATTGTGTTTTGTTTGCCAGGTGATCACAAAAAAGAAACTGTCTTTATTTCAAAATTACGTAGAAGAACCGTGCCCCTAGCCAATCTCTGCTTAGCATACAGAAGTGTAAAAGAAATCCCCTATCCCTCATGGATGCTTATTATTTGAGTAAATTAATCTAGGAGGGAGGCACCTTCCCTGAAAGGAATTGTCAGCCAATGTCTTTCTTCTGTTTAACGGCCTCCTGGTATATGACTTGTCTTATAACTCGTGACTGCGCAAGTAAAGACTATATGTAGATTTCAGATTACACATTTTGCTATCAAAAGGATTGGAAAGGGCTAAATATCCATTGAAAACCAAATGAAGAAACAAAAATGTTCAAGCTAGGGCTTGAATTATTTAAATACCTGCTCCCAGGATATTTCTACATATAGAAATTCTATACTTGGTCAACTTTTAAAAATTAGCATAAATAATAACATGAAGAAATTAAAGAGAATAATGAAAATAAATGAGGTAAAAATTTTTTTAATTCAAAAGAATTAAAAACTTGGTAAGAAAAACACCAAAAATAAAGTGTATTAAAAAACAAGAACATTTCAGGTGAGTAATTGAAAATCTACTTTAGAACATTTAAAAAAGTGCTAAAATTTTAAAAGGGGACAACAATATAGTCAGATGCAAATAACGGAAATGAATATTATTCAAAAGACTAGATAAAAGAACAGCAAATAGACCAAGAAGAAAAAGTTAAATGATTCAATGATAACGGTCTAAGATTCAATACCATACACGGGAGTGGTATGTGTTTTCATAGGAGAAAGCCTTGAGCACTGCGTAAAATGCTTGACCCTTTATATAGATGCAAAAATCTATTATTTTCTTATTTCTTAAATCAAGATTCTCTGTATTTAGAAAGTAAAAGTAATCCAGTGCATGGATAATTTAAAAAATTGCATTTATCGTTTATTCATTTTTTGAGAGACAGAGACAGAGCATGAGCAGAGGAGGGGCAGAGAAAGAGGGAGATACAGAATTCGAAGCAGGCTCCAGGCCCTGAGCTGTCAGCACAGAGCCCGACACGGGGCTCAAACCCATGAACTGTGAGCTGAAGTCAGACATTTAAGTGACTGAGACACCAAGGTGCCCCTCAAAGTTTTAAGTTAAATACAATATAGACACAATGGCTAGCTCCTCCTGTGAGCTGGGTTTTAGCCCCCACTGCTTATTCAAGGGTTTCTCTCCTGCAATTTTACTTCTATAGTTTGAGTCGCTAAATTATTCTTATCAATATACAAATATACTTTAGTATTTCCCATATCTTAAAACATATGTGTAGTTATTGGTAAATCAGTTGTACCCAGGATATAAAAACCGTATTTACAAATCAATGAGGAAAAGAGAGCTAACCAAAGAGAAAAATGGGCAAAAGGCTTGAAATGACACTTCTTACAGGCAATGTGCAATCAGCCTATAAGCATTTGATTTCCCTGGTGTTCAGTGAAATGCAAATTAAAACCACCTCATAATTAGTAAAATAAAAATTTAAAAAGGCAACGATGTCGTGGCGAAATTATTCAGCAAATGGAACCTTACAGTGCTTTAAGACAAAACAATTTGTAGAAGTGTTTGGCTATAATAATATATGTTTTGTACAACTCAGCAATTCCATTTCTAGATAAATTCTTCACGTGGTCACAAAAAGTCATGTACTGGAAAATGCATGACTGTAATCTAGGAAATTGACTAGTACTGACAGTATTATTCATAATAATCCAAAACATGTAAATAGCAGATTCCCTTCAACATATTAATAAAGAAACTGTAGTATATTCAGATAAAAGAAAATTAAATGGCAGTGAATGAGAATGGAAAAATGAATCATTCTCACTAACATAGTGCACAGGAAAGAAAGTCAGGACACAAAAGAGTTGCCAACACTCACGTCAAACATTAGTATAGAGATCGATCTTTGGAGGGTAAGTAATGTTACGTGGAACACTGTGGCTTCTAGGAAAATGGTAACATTCTGCTCTTTGATCTAAAGGCTGCTGAGTTTCTGAAAAATTTATCAAGTATGTTTAAGATATATGTAGTTTTTCTAAGTATATGCTTAAATTAAAAGTCCAAACAAACAAAAAACCCTTGACCTCCAGGGCCCTCAAACACCACACATTACGTGACCTTTTATAACTAATCTTCTCAACTAAGTGTTCTGCACTTGCTGCACTTAGTGTATCCGTTTTCTCATTTTGCTCCCTTTGTCTTTCATATCCACTGATCAACAACAGTAAGACACCCTTTAAGGCCACTGATGACCCTAAACCAATGGTTAGTTTTTAGTCTTTATCTTAACCAACCTCCCAATGTGGCACTAGCCACATTGATTACTCCACTGTTCTTGAGAAATTTGTATCCCTTGGCTTTGTGATGCCTCATTCTCCACACTGGCTACTCCTTTGTCGTATCTCTTGCTCAAAATTACAAATAAAACCAGGAAAATGGCGTAGCTAAAATTCAGAGAACACCACAAATGAGCTGTAAGTACAAAAGTACATGCCGATTTTCAGCAAAGCCATCGCTCAAGCTTTGCAGACAGATAGGGAGAGGGAGCTGAGAGGAAGGCCTGGAAAAACTGCTGAGGAAGAGAAAATAGGACAAGAAAGGCCCATGATGGATCTACGATCCCCTAAGAAACAGAATGTCCACTGTAAGTGTGAAATAATGAAAAATATTTCTGACAAATCAGAGCACTGACAGAAAAGAAGGGGCGGGCAGACTAGTGCGTGGGACTCAAAGTGACAAGATAGGGACACGGTTTCTGAAGAACGAGGGTGACAAGAAAGGGAGTGTCTTTCTTTGTGGACTGAAAAGACACAAAAAAGGAGCAAGGGGGGAATATTGGGATTCTGCTAGAGAAAAGAGAACAAAAAATCAAGGGCCGACAAGCTCTTCTCCCACTAACCAAATAAATAAGTAAATAAATGAGAATGTCCTATTGTTGAAACAGAAAACGTGGAACCCATTCCCCCGGCATCTTGTCTGCAAAATGCACAGACTTCAGCTTCACCGCTTCTGCAGAAGGAAAACAGAAGAATTCAAATGTTTCATCCAGTGAAAATTCTCTCTCAGGAAACCAACCACAAAGCAGAAGAAAACTGTAACACCATGTTCCAAACTGAATTAAGTATCCTCAGATAAGCTTTTGTGGACCTATAGCCAGGATAAGAAAAGTATATATTAGGGAAGACATAACATAAAAGCTGCCTGAACCCAGAGAATAGGAGGAAGGGGAGGAGGAGGAGGAGGAGGAGGAAGGGGAGCGCTGAGGACTAAACTATACGAGGCACGCCAGGGAGGACAGACTGAAACAAATAAGAAGGGATTTTGGAGAAAGATAGGAAAATCATTGAAAGAATGAAAATGAGTTAAAATAAGAAGTAAAAGCGTGAGAAGGAAAGTGGTTAAAATGCAAAACAAGCAAATATTTTAAAAACTCATAAAATATGGAGTCTCTGACAATGAACAACAAAATAACCAAACAGAGCTTATATTTAATTCTTTAATATGAAAGTTCCTGGAAATAAAATAAGAACTATTTTGTAATATGGAAAACACCCAACAGGTACCTGAAAGCCAGCCTGCCTGCCTGCCTGCCTTCCTTCCTTCCTTCCTTCCTTCCTTCCTTCCTTCCTTCCTTTTATTCTTAGATAATTTACGATAAAATTTGCTAACATACAGTGTACAGAGTGTGCTCTTGGTTTCGGGGGTAGATTCCCATGATGCATCGCTTACGTACAACACCCAGGGCTCATCCCACCAAGCGCCCTCCTCAATGCCCATCACCCATTTCCCCTCTGCCCCACCCCCATCAACCTTCAGTTTGTTCTCTGTTTGCCTCCCTCCCTCTCTGTTTGTAACTATTTTCCCCCTCTTCCCTTTCCCTGTGGTCTTTGAAACCCTGTCTTGAACTGACTACGGAGAAATAAAGTTGGAAGCATTAAGTTACTCCCAGCAAAGTGACACTTGGTTGAACTGTTAAGCTTCCTGCGATGGCTGTTGTCTCACACCTCAACCCGAATCACAACCACTCTGTCTTCCTCAACCATCCTCCTCTCCACTAAGGCTACTGCAAGTCAGCTCCTCCTTGGCATTATTCAAATTCCCTCCTGGGCTCCTGTCACCTCTCTTTCTCTCCCTCCCTCTCTCCCTCCCCCCATATCTATATCTATCTTGGGTAGTTAGACATAGATATAGATCACCAAGACCTCCTGTCTCTCTCAAGGCCTAGACATCAAGGGTCCCAGCCCAGAGACCCCCTCACTTTGCATTTGCCTGAGTAATCAGACTTTGAATTATCTGCACTCACTGTGGTAAGGCATGTTTTGACATATGATACTTTTAAAGGTGAGACAGCTGGCCAGATTGGGCCTTAACAAGGGTCAACTCCAAGATCTCTGTTAATAAATCTATAAGACTTTAATGATTAAAAAAAATCTTTAGGACTTACAGGCAAATCCGTTTGACTTACAGGCAAAATGATCAATAATTTAAAAGGACAAGGGAATTACACTGACATCAGATTTCTTAAAAGCAACATAAAAAGCAAATTAAAAATCAAACAATAGAGCAGTATTTTTCAATGAAAAGAGTGAATCAAAGATTTTATACTCAAAAACACTGTCATTTAACTATCAAGGCTATAGAAAAATGCTTTAAAATGCAAGAACCTGGGTTATACTGCACTCTCAAGCTCTCCTTGAAGAACCTTCTTGAGAATAAATAAAAAAAGAGATAATGGGTAATCTCCAGCGAAAGTAACTGTGATCAGCATTTACTCTACTGAAGTGTAGAACTAAAATTGAAGGTGCGGTATGGAGGAAGGAGAAAGAATTGCAAGTAAGTGGTATGTGTTCTCACAAAGTAAAAATAATGCAACTAAAATAATGGAAGAAAGGGGTGCCTGGGTGGCTCAGTGGTTAAGTGTCTAACTCTGGTTTTGGCTGAGGTCATGGTCTCACGGTTTGTGAGATCAAGCCCCACATCGGGCTCTGTGCTAACAGTGCAGAACCTCCTTGGGATTCCCTCTCTCTCCTTTCTCCCTCTGCCCCTACCCCAATAGCACTCACACTCTCTCTAAGTAAACCTTAAAAATAAAATAAAATAATAGAAGAAAGAAAAACAAAGCAGGAACATGAAATAAGTTCATTGATTTTGGTATAGGCAATACACAAAGTCAAAAGATATGACTGAAATTCAACAAACCAACTAATAAGTGTTTGTATAAGAAATCAGGGTACTAAGACATTAGGAGGGGTAAGTACAAGATAATTACTAGAAAAATATGAAATAAAAAAATGGAAAGAGCAAAGTAAACACAACCAATGCAGAAAGAAATATGACATGATACATAGAATAATTATGATTATATAAGTAATTGTGTAAGTGCATAAAAATTATAAAAAATGAGTTATATCACTCATATCAGTAAACAGGTAAACTTAAATGTTAAAAGAAAACTTTTAATTTTACTAACAAAGTAATGCCAAGCTATATAATTCTATACCTAAGTAATATACCTAAAATAAAGGGATTCAAAAGGCTAACATAAAGGAAAGATCAGAGACATATGGGTCAAGTGGAAATGATAAGAAAGTAGGATTTATAATCCTAACAGACAATGTAAAGTCAAGCCAAAAAAAAAATTGTGACAGAGAAAAACATTTTCAATATGAAAGCCACAATTCCCAATAAAATGTAAAAGTTATGAATGTGAATACACCAAATAAAAAAGACACTACTACTTTATAAAGCAGAAAATATAGAAAACAAAATGAGATGAGAAGAGGTTTTGAAGAAAAAACAGAAACTCCCTATAAAGAGAAGACTTGAATATCTTTTGGAGTTTAAGGCAGATCAAGTGATTAAAAACTAAATAAGGAGGGGCGCCTGGGTGGCTCAGCTGGTTAAGGGTCCAACTTCGGTTCAGGTTATGATCTCACAGTTTTTCAGTTCAAGCTCCATGTCATGTCAGTATTAATAGCTCAGAGCCTGGAGCCTGCTTCAGATTCTGTGTCGCCTTCTCTCTCTGCCCCTCCCCTGCTTGTGCTCTCTCAAGCTCTCTCTCTCAAAAATAAACATTAAAAATATTTTTTAATAAATATGGAGATAGAGGACCTAAGTAGTATCATCAATAAGATAAGGTACATTGTATGAATATAAGACAAACATTACACCTACCTAACAAAAACATACCACCTTATTAAGTGCATATGGATAATTTACAAAAATTGATCACAAAATCCATTAATAATTTATGATCCTTAAGAAAGCATACATAGTGCCATAATGTAGAAGTTCTATAATAAGCATACTCTCTAATTGCAATGCAATAAAGATAGGAAATACTGACACCCTTCCTAAACAACTTTCACTTAAAAACTTTATTTACAAAAAATTTTTTTCTATTGACTAACTCTTGAAATAATCTTTAATAACACTACAAACTAAAAATATAAAATATCTAAAATAATGATGATAAAAAACAGTAATCAGAAGAAAACTAATAGCTGAAACCATTATAGCAATAAAAAGCAAAGGATGAAAACAAGTATCTTTTTCCACTTCCTCTTCCTTTTCTTTCTCCTCTTCCTCCTCCACCCCCTCCTTCTTTCCTTCTAAACTGATTCATCTAAAGCTCTTTGGTGGGGCCGAACAAGAAGGGTAACAGCTCCAGAAGGGGAAGGCGGCTATGGTAGAGCTGACCAAAATGAGAACACCCATAGCCTCTCCCGTTAACAACATCTCCCACCAGCGTGGTACTTTTTTTTTTTTTTTTTTTTACAACTGATGAACCTACACTGACACATGATAATCACATGAAGTCCACAGTTTACATTATGATTAACTCTTGCGATTGTACATTCTATACGTTTAAAGATATGTATAATGACACACATCCATGGCATCATAAAGAGTATGATTACTGCCACAAAATTCTTCTGTGCTCTATTTAACCTCTCTCTCCTCAAACCCTTGAAAATCACTTATGTTTTTACTGTCTCCATAGTTTTGCCTCTTGAAGAATGTCATATAATTGGAATCATACAGTAGGTAGCCTTTTCAGATTGGCTTCTTTCACTTAGTAATACACATTTAAGTTTCCCCCATGTCTTTTCATAGCTTGATAGCTTATTTCCCTTTAGCATTGAATACTATTCCATTGTGTTGGTATACCACAGTTTCATTCATCCACCTACTGAAGGGTATTTTGGTGCCTCCAAGTTTTGGCAATTATGAATAACGCTGCTATAATCATCTATGTACAGGTTTTTGTGTAAACATGCATTTTCAATTCATTTGGGTAAACACTAAGAGAGCAACTGCTGGATCATATAGTAAGAGCATGCTTAGTTTTGTATACTAATAGAATGTAGTATATTGCTGTTTGAATTTTAATTTCCCCTATAACACAGGATGTTTACAAAACCTTTTCATATGTTAATTTGCCATCCATATTTTCTTTGTTGAGATATCCATTAAGGTCTTCGATCCATTTTTAAGTTGGGTTATTTGTTTTCTCATTATTGAGTTTTAAGTGTTTTCTCCCTTGCTCTTTTAGAATTTTATACTTTTGCATTTTACCATTAGGTCTGTGATGCATTTTGAGTTAATTTCTTTTTTCTTTCTTTCTTTCCCTATTTTTTTAAAGTTAATTTCTGTGAAGGCTGTAAGGTCTGTGTCTAGAATCTTTTTTCTTTTTTTTTTTGCATGTGGGTGTCCAGCTCTACCTATATTATTTGTTAAAAAGACTATGCTCTTTTGTCAAAAATCAGTTGACTATATTTCTGTGAGTCTATTTCTGGGCTCTCTTATCCTGTCTTGATTCCTGTATCTGTAAAGTAAGTCTTAAAGTTGATTGTCACTCCTCCAACTTCTTTCTTCTCCCTAAATGTTGAATGGGTGATTCTTGGTCTTGTACCTCTACATAAAAACTTTAAAATCAGTTTGTTGAGAGAGAACCAGTGGCACAATGGATAACGCATCTGACTATGGATCAGAAGGTCCTAGAATCAGTTTGTTATATCTACAAAATAATTTGCTGGGATTTTTGTTGGAATTGTATTAAATATACAGATCAATTTGGGAAGAACTAACATCTTGACAACATTGAGTCTTCTTACCCATGAACATGGAAAAATGCAATTTTAAAAACTGAGGTTAGGCTTGCCTGGGTGGTTCCGTCAGTTGAGCATCTGAGTCTTGACTTCAGCTGAGGTCAGGATCCCAGGGTCATGGGATCAAGCCCTGCCTTGGGCTCCATGCTGAGCATGGAGCCTGCTTGGGATCCTCTCTCTCCCCCTTTGCCCCTCCCCCATGTGCTCTCTCTCTCTAAAAAAATAAAATAATAAAATAAAATAAACAATCTTAAAATTTTTTTAATTAAAATTAAAAACCCGTGGTTATATCTATATTGGAAAAAAGTTAACTAGCTTGGAAATAAAGTCTGAAAAATAAAACCTGACAAATAATTTTGATGAATTTTCACTTTCTTCTTCACTAAAATTATTATAAAGTATAATGTATAATATACATTATTGTGTAGTATGTTCTACCTTTCCAATGGGCAAAGAAAACTGCAAAAGTAACCTGTGTCCTTTACGTTGCCCATAGTTAGTCTGCCATACCTCCCCCTCCTTTTTCAATCATCCTTGGCTTAATGAACTATGTGTACCTAGGATGTAAGGAGGGTGAGAGGCTGAGAGGTCTTTCTCTATATGGAAAGAACGGCCATCAGCATTTTAGAAAGGCCTCCCTCCAAACGAGAGAGGAACAGTCACTTCCTGCAGAGGTTGGTGGGCTCTGGGGGCGGCATGTCCCAGCTCTGCCTAGAGCTCACATGTGTCCGTGAGTGACTCAGCCTCTCCGAGCTTCAGTTCCACTCCCTAAGAAGTGAGAAGCATACAAGAAAGAACCTTGATCTGTTGTGAAGAGTTAGATGACATGCTTTGTACGGTGCCTGGTACGTGACAGCGACCAATAAACTGTGCCTTTACTTTTTTACTCATCTCTTATGAGCACAAAGTATCCCATGTATTTAGGGAACTCATGTTATATAAGTGTATCAAACCCCAAATCCTAATACAAACACATGGGATAAATAATTTTACATGTAGGCTATTTACTTCACCAAACAGAGTCACAACAAGATCTTCTTAAATTATGTTACCATAGTCCATTTGCTTTTTATAAATAACTTCTAAGAGACATTTAATGAACATACGTATATAAAAGAGAGCCAAGCAATTAAGATCTATATACATAAAGAAATATGCACATCACATTTATATAATATGCCAGGCATCGTTAGTCAAGCTAAAGCAGTTGAACATTTTCTTATCTGTACCAGCTATCCGAGATCATAATTAGCTAGAGAGCAGGTCTTCTTTGCCTTGTATTTGTATAAACTAAAAAATATTAATGTCAACAAGCTGACTTGATATTTTCCAAAGTTTCACAAAACTAACGCTAGTATTCAAGGGTGAAATGCAGAGAAAATATGCATTGTTTTGTCTGGTATCTGCTTTTCCCTCTGGATGACTGTGCTGGAGAACAACAGAGTTCTCCACCCTCAGGGCTCAGTGGCCCAGGCTGCTCAGATTTAGAAAGAGCAAGAACATCCTTGGTGTAGAAAGCTGAGGTAGAGGAGCTTCCCAGGGTCAAGGGAACCAGAACAACAGAACAGTGCCTCACGTCGCTACTGCGTGGTTGGTGAATAAAGGTGGAAGTAGTTCTAAGAAATGCACTTTTAACTTTTTAAAAGATTCCGGCCAAATTCTAACCATGCCACAGGAAGAGAAGGCAGAGGGCTCCTACCAAAAACTTGAGGTGAATGCAGGGGTGTTCTCTGTTCCACCAGCAGCATTCAAGAGAGGGAGGGAACGTCTGCTGTGTCCTTAGCCCTTCCCCAGCAAGCTCCATCTGGGAGGACTCATCATTATCTGCCCACAAAGAGAAAGCCTACCTCTCTGAAAAGATGCTCTGGAGGAAACAGAACACTGACGGGGAATTTCAAGGGCAGCGGAAACAGAAAAAGACCTACAAGGTCAATTGATGCAAATGTCCTGGCAGCCAGAGCTTACCGACCCTTCTGCGTTTTGGAGAGCAGGAAGGCGGTTACAAAGCACGCTGGGTGAGGTGACGGCAGGGAAACTGGTTCTTCCTTGAGCTCAGTGGATTCGCCTCAACCACAAGAACACTTAGGAGAATCTTCCCTCCCCTCTGCACATTGTCTTGACTTTTTGAGCAAATCGTTCTTCAGGTAAAAATTGTCACACGGACACGGGTGATTCTTTAAAAGAATAATTTTTTAAGAGCCTCCTCTTTCAGGGGTAAAAATGTCTTAAATATCCATGGGCACAATCTTATACTGGCTAAAATAGAGAGATGCTACTATCTAGGCATCTATTAGTTAAACGAACAAATGTCACACACACACACACACACACACACACACACACATACACACACACACACAAAACATGTTTGTTTGTTTTTCCTGAAGGTTCTACTAATGAAATGCACTTTATATTTTCTTAGAGAATAGTTCTTCCTTTAAAGACCATAAAACTGTCACTTATTACTTTCTGACCTGCTTTTTGAGCTTTAACCACACCTTACCCTTCCCTGCTCTGCTCTGGTTATTGTTGGAAAGTGAAATAACTAATTCAATGTTGTTGTGTCTATTTCTCTGTGTGTGTGAGGCTGCTTGTGTATGTGGTGCTCTTGTATTTTAAGTCAACATGCATAGACACTTAGAGCCTTAAAGATGGGAAAATGATGGTAAAATCCATTGGAAAGTAACTTTTAAAGTGGATGCTATTCATTCCACATCTTTATGGTTGCATTTATTTGACTTTCATGATCATTTTGAGTGTTTGGCAAACTGTTGCTTTTGTCATAGTATGTGTAATTCCACCAGGGAGAGAAAAGGAAAGAACTAGGGAAGGTTAGGGAAATGCACACAACAATGGGACACTTAGGTAGAGACAACAGAAATTGCTAACTATCATGCATTTGGTTGTAAGATTTACCTTCACAACATCTGCTAGACTTTCATTTGTAATATTGGCATTAGAAACTCTTGCAGTCTAGTTTTACAGCTTTTTTTTAGTTTCTGGGGAAATCTTTTATTTGATTTATTATCTTTATTGCTGAAAACATATGCACGAGTAATCTAGCAACATATATTAGAAATTCAGAAGTCATAACTAAAACTATCTAAATATCCAAGGCACCTACAGTAGCTGACATAGAGCATAACAGTATAGAAAACTACCATTCTTAGCCTGACCCCTAGTGTTAACAGCAAATAAGCATGGAGTCTGACAGCATGAGACCAAGACAAAATTGTTTAAAAAGGAATACATAAGAAATTTTTTTCATTATAAAATAATGCATCAGAACAGCAATCCAGAAGGAGCTCAGAGATAAACACCTTCATTTGGTGGAAGGGAAACCTGAGTGTGACTGCTTCTGAAATAACAGAATTAGTCTGAATCCGTTTATACAGTGTCATTTCAGTCTTCACACCCTCCCCACTGGCCATAAATCTATTTTCCAACTGCAGGGAGACAACAGTCTGACTTGTGGTCCCTGTCCTCACCACTGCCTGACCACTGCCATGGCTAAGACTTGAGAACACCCAGTGCCTGCTCTGAAGTTGGCAGTTAAGTTCAAGTTACTCAAAAGGCACGGTGCAAAGGGCCGGGGAAAGAATTTATTCCTTTATTAATCAAGCCTAAGTTTAGAATTGTCTGACTTTCCTCTAATCAACTGAGACAATCTTAGTAATTATCTACCCACTTGCAGGACATTTCTAAATATAGCTCTAAATTCAACCAACTCAAATGTTTCCCCTCTGTTCTCTGGTAGGGGGAAATCTCTTCTTGTAGCAGAAACCCTCTGAAGCTTTGAATGGGGTGTCTCCCCAAATGAAATTATCAGCCAGGGATTAATTTTTATTCACGACTTCAGGTGATATATCCTTGGCAGATAAAGAAAAGGAGAATTGTGAACTACGTGCTTATTTTTCTGAAGATCCAGAACATCCAGATTTTCTGATCTCCTTTGCTATCCTATGGTACATTTGTTTTATTACCCCCAAATCTTTATTATATTTTTCTTATTTACAACTTTTTCTACTTCTTTTGATCCTAAATTCAGTTTATAAAAGCTTTCCCTATGGTAATTACTTAGTTTTAGATCTTAAAATATCCACCTTTGCTTCCTATTACCAAACTAATAAGCACGTTTACTTTGTAAACCTGGACATTGTCCCCAGTACATTCTAAGATACTTCCAGTAAAACTTACCAAGCTGATTTTTCAGCTGAAATCTGAGTAACTAATGTCCCAATTACTGCTCAATTTCTTACCTTGGGAATATCTGAGGAGTATATTTATAAGCTGACTAAACAAGGTCATGCTTAGAGGTAGCCTAATTGTTACTGGTTTTAAAATGACACAATTCTCAGGGTGCCTGGGTGGCATGGTCAATTAAGCATCCAACTTTGGCTCAGCTCATGATCTCACAGTCTGTGAGTTCGAGCCCCACGTCGCGCTCTGTGCTGACAGCTCAGAGCCTGGAGCTGCTTCAGATCTGTGTCTCCCTCTCTCTCTGCCCCTCCTCTGCTCATGCTTTCCCTCTCTTTCTCTCTCCTTCTCAGATAAATAAACATTAAAAATAATTAAAAACATAAAAACTAAAATGACATAATTTTCATTGTCTTCACTGTTTCTTCTCTTTTAGTGTATTGATGGAAACACTTGAATAAAAAATTTTCAGAGATGTTGTCAACATAAACTTGCAATAACACTTTATAAAACTTTTGATAAAGCAATTGCAGGGATGCATGTTATATATACATTTCAGTTTTTGCTGTGTTTAGGAATTGGCCAGGATTAAAGAAGCAACAAACATGATAAAGATAATTGTCGGGGGAATACTAATTCTCATATCATGAACTATGGTGACTCAGCCATCCTTGAATCAGCTTAACTGCATCCCTTGTACCCACCCCTTCGGAGATCCTTGATTCCTGTCTGTTTTCCAAACACAGAGCCCAGCCACCTAACTTTTCAGTGAGCGTCTCCAATAGCATTTTGATCAATCTCCTTCATTGTATAATATTGGTTTCTGTTGCTTGCATCCAAAAACCCTAATTAACCCAGGGTAGCAACATTACGAGTAACAAGCAAAAGCTAGAATTGGCTCCAGGCAAAATAAGGCAGGTGGCAGTGACAATTCCTAGCCATAAACCCGGAGAGGAGCGGAACACTCCATGGAATGAAATGGCTGGATTAGTTAATTAAATCACCACCTGTGCTTATCCAAAACCAAATACCTATTTATGGCAAGACATTGCACTGCTCCACCATAGCGAGTAAGACATGTTCCAGACCCCTGGGTGACAAAATGCCAAGCCGCAGCCCTGTAGGAGGCAAGCACAGTTAGCATAAGAAGCAGTAGGGCAGGCGCAGTAAACACTTTTTGATTCGCAATAGTGCCATGGTCAATTGAACATAGTTTCCTGGAAGAAAATCAAAAATAAGAATAAAAATTCAGGTCTGGGGACAAAAGTCTGTCGTGAGCCATTGTAATAAATAGGTTCAATCTTCCCTCATTTCCCAATCCTGAAATAGTTCACAAACAAGACCTTCTTGAATAAAGGAAGGCCAGGTGGACTTCAAAATAAACCCTGAAATATATCCACTATGTATGGCCTGTGAGATTGTTTTCTCACCATAATCAGAGGGTCCTAAAGCTACTTACCAGGGCAGTTCTGTAGTGGAATGAAAACACCACATCTTTCAAGGACTCTCAGGCACTGTCTCTGCGCCAACACTGCTTCATACCCCTCGTCTTATTTGGTGCTCATGAGCTACAGGAGAACAGGGAAGTTTTCACAGTAGCCTCCTGGAAAAACTAAAAAACTTCAAGCCCATTTCCTGGTTATGCTTAAGGTTCCTGAGTGTACAGTTTGAATAGACATCTTTAGAAGCAGGCATCATCCCTCCATTGATGCCACTGACTGAAACCAATGATTATAAGGGGCCAAGAAGAAGTCCCTGGGAGCCCCTTTTCCTACCAAGCAGCACGTCATAAATCTCAACACTCCTCCTTGGTACAGAAAATAGCAGGGACTCAGGGAACCATCAAATTTAAAAAAAATTAGGTAGTTACACATCCTCATTTAATTATACAGTTTAACCGATGCAAAAAATGAACAAGCTTAAAATAGCAGGCATTTGGGGGGTTGTTGATCTGAAGCAAAAAAAGTGCTCATTTTGGCTTGGTTATTGAAAGACACATTTTCTGGACATTGATTCAGGGTCACTAGTCATTTTCTTTTAGGACACCAGAGACATTCTTCTAGGTCATTTTTGCTTTAGAGAAGTCACTTGTCAGTCTAAAGGCTGCTACTATGATTTCTTTCTTTGATTTTCTATAGTTTCACTATGATGATTCACTATGTGTTTCTTTTTATTTAATCTGCTTGGGTTCACTGGGATTTTGGATGTGAAGACAGATCTTTCATCAGTTCTGGAACATTGTAAAGCTATTATCTTGTGAAATATTGCCTCTGTGCCATTCATTCTTTCCTCTCTTTCAGGAACTCATGTCTAGACCTTGCTCCCTTGTTAGCTTTTACAACCCTTCTCTATTTGTATCTTTTTGTCTCCTTATCCTTTGGTCCAGATGACACCTTCTGATCTCTCTTGATTTTCTCTTCAGTTTTATGTAATTTGTTATTAACGTGTTCGTCACCTTTAAATTTAATTTTAGTTAATTTATTAATACAATTTATTTTTACAAATTTTTAGACTTACAGAAAAATTGAGAAGCTAGAACAGAGTTTCCATATACCCCACACTCAGTTTCTGCTATTATTAACACTTTACTATTATGATCAAGGAAGCAATGTTGATACATTTTTATTAACTAAAGACCATAGTTTATTTAGATTTCCACATCATTTCCCTAGGGTCCTTCTTCTGTTCCAGGACTCCATCCAGGTACCACATTACATACAGTTGTCCTCTCTGTTCAGGTTCTTCTTGGCTGTGAGTTTCTTGACCTTTCCTCATTTTTAAAGACCTTGGCATTAAATGAGTACTGGCGAGGTGTTTTGTTGAATGCCTTTCTATTGGAATATGTTGTTTTTTCTCCTGATTAAGCAGAGATTGTGGGTGTTGGGAGAGTGACAGCAGCACTAAAGACCTTTTATCATCACATCATAATAAGTATACATTCTATCAACATGACTTATGACTTGTTAACACTGACTTCAATCACCTGGGTGAAGTAGTATTTGCCGGGTTTCTCCACTGTAAAGTTGTAGCCCCCTAACCACACCTTTTGGAAGAAAGTCACTATGTGCAACACATACCTACAGAGTGAGGGTTAGGCTCCCCCTCCTTAAGTAGGGAGTTATTTAATAAAATTATTTGGAATTCTTCTCCAGGATAGATTTATCTCTTTGGCATTTATCAGTTTATTCAATCTTTTATTTATATACATATAAGCACATGATATTTATCTTATTATAAACAATAATCCAATACTAATTCATTTTGTTACTCAAACAGTTTCAACTGTGGTCACTGGGCGCTCTTTCAGTTGCCCCTGTGTTCCTTTGCTATTCCTATCAATGTGCTTGTTTTTAGGTGTTTCTTGTTTTCCAGCACTACAATGCTCCCAGATCATCTTGTGTATTTTATGTCGCAGTGTTAGGATCACCATTTCTTTGAGGAGCCCCGGTTCCTTTTATTAGAGAATGGTGTTAGAAACCAAAATCTGGAGGCTATATTATGCATGTTGCAACAGGGTGTCATTTCTTTTAGGCCCTTCCATCTAATAAGAAGAAAATATACATGATTATACTAACCTGAATATTGAAATGTATCTCTAAATATTTCTATGTGCAAACATCGCAACCTATGTTAGGCTAACCATGAATTCGTCTGATGGCTCCAACTCTACTTGACTGCCACATGGGTATCTGCAGCCCCCTCTTTTCACTTAAATGGAGTCTCCCCCCTCAACCGTGGTATGCTCCATTCTGGTATACTTATGTAGCAGTATCAGAATTGGAAACCTGTAATCCCATGGGGAACAACGTTATCAGTTAGAGTCCAGTGATTCTGTGCAGTTTCTTATGTCTTCAGTCTTACAGATGCTGCTCATTTCTAAAAACTCTGTTTATCACATTCCCTCCAGCCCCTTCAGTGAGATTCTGAAATTGTTTGTAATAGATGTCTGCATTTCTTCATGGAATACCCTCAACTCCTGAATCAGAATTAAAATTTTGCATCCAGAAAGGTCACTTTTTGTGCTACACAGTTCTATGAGTTTTGACAAATGCATGATACATTGTATTCACAATCACATTATTATAAAGAATAGCTTTAGTCCCCTAAAAATAGCTCATTTCTCTGTATCTCTGAACAACACTGTGATGAATCTTATTTTACCCATTCAGTACTTACAGGACAGCTTGGTGGCTTCCAGTTTTAGGAGATTACTAATAAATCTGCAGTAAGCATTTACATGGAGGTCTGTGTGTCGGCTTGGCTTTTCAAATCAGTTGGGCAAATACCAAAGAGCCTGTTTGCTGGATCATATGGTCAGACTGTTAACTTTGTAAACTACTGGCAAACTGTTTTCCAAAGTAAGCACACCGTTTTGTGTTCCCACCAGCAATGAATGAGCATTCCTTTTATTCCTCATCTTATTACCTTTGAAAATGTTGTTTACTTTACATTTCACAGGTGTACCCGCCCAAAATTGATTTCTATATATGGAGTGTGTATGAATCCATGTTTTTACTTCACATGAAGTTTTAGATGGAATATGTGATTGTTTTTGCAAATATAAATGATAAATATATCTCCTCTTAAAGTAATTTACTGATAACATGTTGAAACACAATTCTGTATATTGATATTTTATTCAGCAATGTTACCTAACATATGAATTAATTCTAAGTGGTAAATAAATGTAAATTAGATCTTTTAATTAAAAAATTAACACTTATTTATTTTTGAGAGACAAAGAGAGATGGAGTGCGAGCCAGGGAGGGACAGAGAGAGAGGGAGACACAGAATCCATAGCAGGTTCCAGCTGTCAGCACTGAGCCTGACGGGGCGCTCAAACCCATGAACTTTGAGATCATGACCTGAGCTGAAGTCCGATGCTTAACCAATGAACTGAGCCACCCAGGCATGCCAAATTATGTCTTTTCTTTTTTTTTTTTTTTCCCTGTGGTATAGCTGACTAATGTGGTGCATTAGTTTCAGGTGTACAACACAGTGATTCCACAACTCTATACATTATGCTGTGCTCACCACAAGGGTGACTACCATCCTAAACAATGTAAGTGTTACAGTACCATTGACTATATTCCCTGTGCTGGAACTTCCATCCATAACTGAAACCCTATTCCTCCCACTCCCCTTTAACAATTTGCCCATCCTATCACCCTTCTCCCTTCTGGCAATCACCAGTTTTGTTCTGTATTTATAGAATACAGAACAGTTGTATTCTGTATTTTTTGTTTGTTTGTTTGACTGGTTGGTTCATCTTTTGAGATTCCACATATTAAGTGAAATCATTGGTATTTGTCTTTTTCTGACTTATTTCACTTAGCATTATACCCACTAGGTCCATCCATGTTGTTGCAAGTGGCAAGATCTCATTCTCTTTTTATGGGTGAAAAATAGTCCACATCTTCTTTATCCATTCATCTGTCAATGGACTCTTAGCTTGCTTCGATATCTTGTCTATTGTAAAGAATGCTGCAATAAACATCGGGGTCCATACATATTTTCAAATTAGTGTTTTCATTTTCTGTGGTTAAATGTCCAGCAGTGGAATTACTAGATCATATGCTATTTCTATATTTAATTTTTTGAGAAGCCTCCATGCTGTTACACCAATTTACATTCCCATCAACAGTGTGTAAGGGTTCCCTTTTCTCCACACGATGGGCAATACTTGTTATTTTTCTTGCCTTTTTAATATTAGCTATTCTCATGGGTGTGAGGTGATATCTCATTGTAGTTCTGATTTGCAGTTTCCCAATGATTAGTGATGCTAAGTATCTTTTCATGTGTCTGTTGGCCATCTATCTGCATGCCTTCTTTGGAAAATGTCTATTCAGGTCCTCTGCTTATTTTATTTTTTTAATGTGTATTTATTTTTGAGAGACAGAGCACAAGTGGGGAAGGGGCAAAGAGAGAAAGGGAGACATAGAATTTGAAGCAGACTCCAAGTTCTTAGCTGTCAGCACAGAGCCCGACGTGGGGCTTGAACGCAAGAACTGCAAGATCATGACCTGAGCGGAAGTTGGATGCTTACCGACTGAGCCACCCAGGCACCCCAGGTCCTCTGCTTATTTTAATCAGACTATTTGGGAGTTTTGGTATTGGATTGCATAAATGCTTCATAGAACTTGGCTATTAACCCCTTATCAAATATATCACTGGAAAATACCTTCTACCATTCAGTTTTCATTTTGTTGACAGTTTCCTTAACTGTGCAACTTTCTATTTGGGTATAGTTCCAATAGTTTATTTTTGCTTTTGTTTCTCTTACCTGAAGATATATATCCATAAAAATGTTGCTAAGGCTGATGTCAAAGAGGTTACTGCACAGGTTTTCTTTGAAACGTTTTATGGTTTCAGGCCTCGCATCTAGGTCTTTTTTCCATTGTGCGTTTATTTTTGTGTCTGGTACAGGAAAGTGGTCCAGTTTTATTCTTTTGCATGTAGCAGTCTAGTTTTTCTAGTACCATTTATTAAAGAAACTGTCTTTCTCCCATTGTAGATTATTGTCTCCTTTGTCATAGATTAACTTAACATATAGATGTGGGCTTATTTCTGGGTTCTATATCCATTTCCACTGATCTATACGTCTATTTTTGTGCCAGTACCATACTGTTTTGATCACAATAGTTTTGTAGTATATCTTGCCATCTGAAATTGAAATGCCTCTAGCTTTGTTCTTTCTCAAGATTGCTCTGGATATTTTGGGTCTTTGTGGTTCTACACAAATTTTAGGATTATGCGTTCTAGTTCTGTGAAAAATCTATTGGTATTTTGATAGGGATTGTATGAAGTCTGTAGATTGCTTTTGATAATATGGACATTTTAACAATATTGATTCTTCCAATTCACAAGCATGGAGTATCTTTCCATCAGTTTGTGTCAGCTTCAGTTTCTTTCATCCGTGTTTTATAGTTTTCAGAGCACAGGTCTTTCATCTTTTTTATCAAGTTTATTCCTCAGTATTTTATTCATTCTGGGGCAATTGTGTAAATTATCTTGATATATAATTAAATTCATCTTTAAATATTGTGAGTAGTATTTCTACTTTTTAAATCTTCAATATTGTATATATCTTTCTTGTATTAGTGCATTAAGACATTTGTACTCTGTGGAATGGAAATGGTAATAGTGGACATCTTCATCTCATTCCTAATCTTAGTATAATGTTCAGTATTTCACTAATGAGTATGTTCTTTGCAGACATCTAAAATAATTATAAATACCACTATTTACAATAATTACAACACCTAATCATCAGATTATTCTCAGAGTAGACACTTGTTTTTAACAGATTAAGGCAGTTTCCTTCTATTCCTAAATGGATAGCCTTTTTTTTTTGCCATTATACAAATAAATGATGAATTTTATCAAAAGTGTTTTCCTATATGTACTGAATTGCTTATATAATTATTCTTATGTTCTGTAAAGGTGAGGTATGGTAGCACTTGATTTTCTCATATTAAAGGAACTGCAAATTCCTGAAATAGGCCTCATTCAAGATGTATTAAATTTTATAAATATTGCTGGATGCAGTTTCCTAGATCTTTTTTTTTAGAGAGAGAGCACAAGTGGAGGAGAGGGACAGAGTCAGGACAGAGGAGGGTGGAGAAAAGGGGGACGGGGGAGAAAGAGAGAGAGAGAGAGAGAGAGAGAGAGAGAGAGAGAGAATCTTAAGCAGGCTCCCTGCTCAGCATGAAGTTTGATGCAGGGCTCCACGCTACAACCCTGGGATTATGACCTGAGTTGAAATCAAGAGTTGGGCACTCAACCGACTGAGCCACCCAGGCTCCTACAGTTTACCAGATTTTTATTTAAAATTTTTACATTTAAATTACAATATGTATAGGCCTATAATCTTTACTAATGTCCTTGACAAATTCTGGTTCAAAGAACTTGGATTTAGAAAATTTGTTTTGACAGGTTCCTCTTTTTCTATGTCTGAAAGAGTTTATGTGATAGAGGTGTTAAATCTTGCTTAATATTTGGTAGAAATTTTTCACTGATGTATTCTGGGTACAGAATTATCCTGTGGAAAGAATAAATATAGTACTTTTCAGATGTTTCTACGTTGTCTTAAGCAGCTTTGGTAAGTAGTATTGCTCTAGAAAGTTGCACTTCTCTTTTGACATTAATTAATTGGCATGAAGTTGTTCCTAATGTTCTTGTACTGTATTTGCATTGTCTGCAGGATACACAGTGATATCCCTTTTTCACTCCAGTTTTGGTTATCTCTTTTAATGTTTTTTATTTATTTTTGAGAGACAGCAAGAGAGAGTGCGAGTAGGGGAGGGTCAGAGAAAGAAGGAGATACAGAATCCGAAGCAAGCCCCAGGCTCTGAGTTAGCTGTTAGCACAGAGCCCGACACGGGGCTCGAACCCACAAACCATGAGATCATGACCTGAGCCTAAGCCGGACACCTAACCAACTGAGCCACCCAGGCGCCCCCCCTTTTTTAAATTTTTTTAATGAAGTATTGGTTATTTTTATCTACTCTTCTTTTGTTCTCAATAAGGTTTTAAAAAGTTTTATTGGTCATTTTATAGAAACATTCTATTTTCATATCAATAACATTTTGCATTTTTAGTCATTTCTAATCTGTGCTTGTTTCTATACCATCAGTGTCTGGTCTTAATTTAATTTTTTTCTTCATTCTGCTGTTTTTATAAACCTCTTGAGAGGAATACTTAGTTCATATAGTCAAGCCATTTTATTATTTCTGAAATACTAATTTATAGCTATAATTCTCTAAGCATGACTCTATCTTATAATGTAGAATTTTATTTTTCAATTCAAATTATTTTTCATTTACATTATGATTCTTCTTTGAGTCAAAAGATAGTGATATGTTGCTTAATTTTCAAATAATAGTTTTCTGGTTAGCTCTTTATGGTCAAATAACAAATTGTTTACATGAACCCTTTAAAAGGTTGCCAAACATGTACCAAACTTTTGTAAATATTTTACATATATTATGATTGTGAATTTGCCCAGTTTATATTTTTAATGTGAATTCTTGCTTCATGCATTTTGAGACTATGTTATTAGATTTTTTCCTGATGTAATATTTAGTACATTAATGGCTCTTTATGTCTAATTTTCTGTACATTGACTGATTATATTTCTACTTTCAGTTATTGTATATTTCCACTGGAGAATTTCTGTTGTCCTTCATTTACTTATTTAGCTAAATTCTAAATCTTGTTTCATTTCCCTGAGCATGCCAATCATAGTTATTTCAATGTAAATATAAATAATACTTACTTTAGTAACTCTATTATCTGAATCTCTTGATGATTCGTTTCAGTTTTTATTATTTTTCTTAGTTTTTGGTCATGTTTTCTAGTATGCCATGCCATTTATGTTTCTACTTATTTATTTTTACTTAACTGCTGGATATCAAACATGAAGAATTGGAAAGATCACAGAAACCTTAATACTATTATCTTTCTCTGGAGAAAATTTGCACTAACTTCTGACAGGAGCCTAAAGACAAAAGAAATCTCATATAATCTCAATCCAATCATGAAGGGAGAAGATACCCACCTAGTTTACATCCTCAAGGAGGTTAATCTGTTTTCAGTTTAGCTTTCCTTTTAGAGGGGAGAGTTTGAGAGCCCTGGGTGCTTACCAGCACCTTTACAGCTCTTGAACTCCAATTTTTGCCCCAGGAGCCTGTGAAATGAGTGAAGATTTCTTCACCTTCCTAGACTTTCAGCATCTAGGTGAAGGTTGGTCCCTCCTAATAGCCAGAATCACATCTTAGGTCTTTTCCTAGATATTTGTCCCTTAATTTTCCATAGCTGTGATAGCTCTTTGAAATCATCCAAAAGATTATTAAAGAAATAGCTTGTACATCTTCTCTACCTAAGTGCACTGTTGTCTGAGTGTCTGATGTACTCTGCTTTAACTTAAAACAAAACTTCTGTGTTGGAGTGAAAAATATAAAGGGTTTTGAGAAAGAGGAGAGATGTGAGTGGTTTATTTTTCTCAACTTTGTATATAAAATATGAAAGATATGAGACAATGAAAATATAAAGAGAAATATTCATGAACATTAGTTATATGGAGAGTCCTTTCTTAACTTCGATTTAACGTGTC
>NC_043714.1:12274237-12295940 GCF_006229205.1 Suricata suricatta | reverse complement strand
AAACAAAAACAAAACAAAAATAAATGGAAAAAGACACAGAAGAGTTATGAAAGGAGTAGAAGATTTTGATGGGACCAAATGTTTTAAAAGCAATCAAAATAACAGGTCCTAGTAAAATCAAGAAAATAGGGATTTAGATTTACTTTTTGAAAGTAACTAAAATGAGATTGACCAGGTTAGTTTGTTCAAATTAGGGCTACTATTATCTAGGTTATTTAAATTTAAATTTTGAATGCAAGTTATCAAAAAATTCAAAGGATTTAGTTTAGCCTAGCAAAAGAGCTCTATTTGCTAATTACAGGCTTAATGTTAAATTAGGTCCTGTTTCTCTGCAGCAGCAAAGTAATCAAACAAGAATCACATGCCTCTATTAAACATTTACTTTAGAACCCACTAATTATACCAGATTTGTTTGGATAGCACTGGCAGATGTCCTGAAACACTGTGGAAAATGCAGTCACTGTTTCGTAGACAACAGGCAGCCACATAGGACAATCCTGATATCAGAGCAAGGTATGTGAGTGCACGTGTAGACTGAAAAATGTACTGGGTGAACAAGTGGCCCCAGCGGCTACCTGCCAATATATTCATTCTAATTATAAAATTTATTACAATGGATTGTCTAAACACCGGGGATGAAGCTGTTTTTCTCCATGTGCTTCAGGAAAATATTGCAAGGATTCACAAAGGAAGTCCAAACATCTTTAAACTTTATAAAATTCAGCATTGTGGAAACAACAGTTATTGTAAACAGAATCTTAATGTTGAAAAAAAAAAGTCCACCTAGGTTTATTTTGTGCCAAATGACCACACATTTCCTACAGCTGTTTCTACCTCCGCAAAGACATGACATGTACAATGCTGTGACATTTTGCTGCTAAAAGCTCTCATGGCTCCTAGTTGAGTAGATGACACCTGGTTGATCACTACTACTCAGAACTGAATGCAGCTGGCCCGGTTTCCTCTGGTTCATCTTACGAGGCCGTGCTTGATGGCTGTGGGTCACACGGCCCGAAGAAGGGAGGATCGGGGCGTCTAGGTAACACAGCAAGTGACAAAGAATGAGCTCCTGGTCCACATTTACTCTTCTCCCCTGCCTGAGGCCCAAGATTCTTCTATAGAAGCTCCTTCCTCCAGGCTCTCTGAATGTCCTGCACTCAGAATACAGTTGCTCTCACTCATTTTCCTGATGTACCTTTGGCCTCTTTCCTGAATCCTCCCTCTCTGTCTAGCTGCCTCTGACAGATAAATTGGTCAGATGGTCTGCTGGATTTTCATTTGAAATTCTTCCCCATGAACCTACTCCTATGGTGATACCTGTTGGAGGATGTCATCAAAAAAATGTGACTGCCAGTTGACTCATGTGGCTCTGCTGGTCCTTCCTGCTCCCAGGGGTGCTTTAAAGACATGGCTTTGAGAAGGTGATGTGCAGGGTTGGAAACACCTACACGACATAAGTAACTGAGCTCAGTTATGGCCTCTTTATAAACTTTTAAGATTTGGATGGTGGGTGTGGGGATCCTCGGTCTTGCTGCCGCCCAGGACAAGCCGCATATGGAAGTTCCCTCTGCTCATCAGGACTGCCATGGACTAAGCTGGAGTGGCCTGCCTCTTTCTTCGGTCCCTCCCTGCTCTCTGAGTACAGGGCCCAATTTCAGATTATACCAGGCGGACCCTCAAGAAGGTTGTGAATTAACACGCCGGGCTCCACATCACGTGGCCCATGCAAGGTCAATCCCCTAGACATGTGTCCGCTTCTCATTGAACTCATTGCACTCTCATTGACTACGTTCCTGTAATACATAGTGCCCCAGAGCCCCCACATTTTCAGGAAAGGGATTCAGGCAATACCTATATGTAGAAATGTTTTAATGCGGTATTTTGGAGACAAGTTAGTTGTTGATAATAACTGGACTAACATTGTGCAGAATTTCTTTTAACATAAGGTTCACCCTCTTCTCTAATCCCCATTAGTGCTTTCCCTAAAATGTGCACAATTCATTCTTAGCCTTTCCATCTGCAAGTGCTCAGAAACGGCACCAAGGGAAATCCTGACCATTGATTTTCATTATCTTAATTTATCATCCTATGAATGACCTCCTCCATTGGCTTGATTCTGTTGGCCATCTTTACAATCAGAGAGTTCTTTGATCTTTAAAAGAAATTCTAGATAGCATTTTTCTGCTCCAACTAATTTTCAAGATGGAGTGGAATTAACAATCATTTCAAGCTCTTTTTAGTGGGAATGATTGTTTTCTGTTCGGAGTCCAAGTCCCAGCACCATCCCAGTCAGCTGCCCTCAAGGCAGCTGCGGTCCAGGCTGATTCCTGCTTGATGCATGTCATGACTGCGATGCCTACAGCTGCACACGGTGCTATGTCTGTGGCAGCGCAGCTCTGCCGGTGGCCGCGGTGGCCACTCGTTCATCCATCTGCTCTTCTCTGCTCATCGGCATTCCCTCTAGGATTTGGGCTCTCTCCTAAATGCTTGATCAGAAAGTGAGATTTTGAGGCAGGTGCTAACCCAACCCCTAACAGTTTCATGCAGCGTCAAAGACTGGCTCTACTGAAGAATGAAAAAACGGTGAGAGCTTTCCTGGAAAAACCGAATGTGGCCATGACCTAACTGTAAAGAAACCACAGCTTCATGCCAGTGACAAGGGAAAGGCACAGGAGGGATGTGGAAAGACACAGACGGGGTGTGGCATCATTTTCACTGTACCTAAATATATCAGGCACAACTTAATTTTTATTTATTTCCCATTTTATTACTTACATATATATAATGATTCTTA
Source organism: Suricata suricatta (assembly GCF_006229205.1). Lineage (NCBI taxonomy): Eukaryota > Metazoa > Chordata > Mammalia > Carnivora > Herpestidae > Suricata > Suricata suricatta. The sequence continues at coordinate 12,293,146 of NC_043714.1, read as the reverse complement.
GCAGAAGCCAACAGGGATATCCCATAAGGATGGCTTAATATAATATCAACAGCATATTTTCCTGACTCTTGGAATTCTTTTTTTTTTAATTTTGTAATATTTATTTATTTTTGAGAGAGAGGAAAACAGAGTGTGAGTGGAGACGGGGAAGAAAGAGGGAGACACAAAATCTGAAGAAGGCTCTAGGCTCTGAGCTGTCAGCACAGAGCCTGATGCAGGGCTTGAACCTATGAACCACGAGATCATGACCTCAGCCAAAGTCTGACACTTAACCAACTGAGCCACCCAGGCACCTCCTGACTCTTGGGATTCTATTCTATGATGACAGTATTTCTGATCAAGTTCTAAACCTGGCTCATCACTATAGATTAAAAACCATGATTTAGGATGTATGGAAAAGAAAAATGAGAGATGCAAGTCTCTCTCAGTTATTAGTTGAATATCCCTAACCCTCTGTACTGACTCCAGGATATGAACTCACTTAGAAATGGGATCACTGAGAATATAATTAGGCAACTTAAAATGAGGTCATACTGGAGCAGGATATGACTGATGGTCCTATAAAAAGATGGCCACGTGAAGACAGATACACAGGGAGAACGCTTAGTGACAATAAAGGCAGGGTGCTGTAGCTACAAGCCAAGGAAAGACGAAGTGGCCAGCAAACCAGCAGGAGCTAGAAGAGGTAAGGAAGGGCTCCCCTACAAATCTCAGAGGGGGTACGGTCTTGCTGACAACAATATCAGCCTTCTAGCCTCCAGAAACATGAGACAATCACTGTTGTTTTGAAACAAGAGGTTTGGGGTGCTTGTCTCTTCACCCCACTCTGAAAGCCACGCCAGAGCAAGTGCTGTTGCAGTCTGTGGTCATTGTCGCAGCCCTCCGGAACTGATCTCAGGGAGGCAGCAATGAACAGCAGCGCACCCTCCAAAATGCAGTACACAGCACGAGAGTGACTGCCAAACACTGAGGCTGCCTCCCATCCAAGGACTTGCTAGGAATCCAAGGCCAGAGGAGAACAAACCCAGCAGCATGACTGAGTTATATCTGGGCTCTGCCGATTTGGCCTCCAATCTTTAGTATGTTCCCCAATCATTTTGGTCTTCTGTGTCTTAATGTTTGAAGTGGGGTATTATAAGGCAATAATATATGCCTTATAATATTGTTGTAGGATTTGGGGGGAAGTGTATACAAATTACTCAATAATTATTATCATAGTAACCATCAAGACTTCAAAGTATTTATAATCCACAAAACCAAATGCATCAATTAACATCGATTGATAGCTTTGTTGAAATTATGTTCTCAGCCTCTGTGGCAATTTTCCTAAAAATACTTCCCGGGCCCCATAATTACTGACAACTCATTTTACAAGTTATGTACATGTTGCCTAGGCCTCTACAGGTGGAATCTGACTTTGTGGCCAGGAATCTACCCTAGATTGGACTCTGCTTTGAGCTAACACAGCGTATAAGGGTCATGACTAACCCAAGGACACGGAGAGCCACCCCAGCCTTACTCTACAAAGGAGCAATGTTAGGAACAACCACCATCGGGTGCAGACTGCGGGTCAGACATTACCGTGAGTTTCAAATCTATCATCCTATGCTATTCTCACAAGTGTGGAATAGCCCTGTCCTTATTTTGGGATGACTAATTAGAAGCCCGACAGATGGCTCAAGTAACCTCCCCTAGCAAGTGGTAGAGCTGGGATCCTAATCCAGTTCACGCTAATGCCAAGTCAGGCTTTTACCCACTATATTTGTCTAAGATGTCGTTTAGCACATCCCGTTGCATCAAAATATCATCCGGGTTTTTTTTTTTAATCAAAATGTTTCACAATCCCACCTTTCCTCATATTATCCAGATCCCTAGTAAATATAACAAAGACACCCAGCTGGTACAGTGTCAGCAGGCTGAGAGCCCCACGACCTGCAGGACAAAACAAGAAGCCTTCATTTCAGTGGAAGCTGCTTCCCAGAAGCTATTGAGAAGTATCAACAGTCTCCACACTGTCGTGTGATATGTAATGTCCTGGGAACAGCAGCACTGTCCTGTCAGGCTGCCCGGTTGCCTGGGGGCTTTTGCCACTTCTGTGTTGCATCAGTGGACACAAGCTCATGGTGCTGCATCTAGTGACCCCAGCCACACTCAGCTTCCACAGAAAAAGTGAATGTGGATCACTCGCTCTGCAGCTGGGTGAGCCTGCAGCCCAGAGACTGGAAAAAGCAAAATGCAGAGAGTTTTCAAAGCATTGAAAAAAAAAAAAAAAAAGAGGCACCCAGGTGGTTCCGTCAGTAGAGCACTGACTCTTGATTTCAGCTCAGGTCATGATCTCACAGTTCATGAGTTCGAACCCCACATCGGGCTTTGTGCTGACAGCATGGAGCCTGTTTGGGATTCTCTCCCTCTCCCTCCCTTTGCCCCTCCTGCACTCATGTGCTGTTCTCTCTCAAAAATAAACTTAAAAAAAGTTTTTTAAAAAAGCAAAAAGAAAGACTGTTCTCTCAATCACATTGCTACACACACAGGTACTGAGAATTCCGCAAATAATTCGGGTAATACCGCCACTGCCCAGAAGGAGTTCCCCACCCAGGGCACCAACCCAACACATGCATCACTGCAGACTGCCAGCTGTCTGTGCTACTGTGCGCCGTGCAGCGAAAGGCTGCATGCAGTTCGATGTTACTCAGAATGACCAGTTTGGACATTCCCAACTTGTTCTATGGTTTTCCCTCCTTGTACTGTTTCTATGAAATCTACCTCAGTCTTTGTTTTCATTCTCACTGCTTTTATTTAACTGCAGTATTGCCAACATTTGATGATGAAGTGAATTTTTTTTTGACCCTGGAATTTACTGAATATCCTTTGAGAATTAGTAGTTTACTGACAGCAGCTATGCCCAATGCACTCGGTTCTCTGATTCTCTAAGAGGCCCAAGAGGATGGACCAGTCTCTTTAGTGATTACATGAAGCGGTTCTCCTTTCCTACCTGATGATTACAGCTGTTTCTGTGATTACTTCCGGGGCTGTATCGGTACTCAGAGTCCTTAGCTTAGCAAAACTGATGAAACTCCCCCAGCCTGCATGTCAGCATTTGGCAAAGAGCAGGTCAAATGACATCTAACCCTAACAACTCATGTGCAAATTCACTTCATCTTTTACCCTGTAATTTAATTTAAAGTGGTGTAATTTTTTTAAGTGAGGTAAATAGACCAGAGTTTAAAAGAAAACAACCGTGTAAACCTGACTCAGAAAGTAAGTAAGATATCAGTTAAAATGATAATCCAAAGATGACACATTTGACACCTTCTTCCTGAAATCCAACCACCCAAACAGTGTTGATGCTGTTAACAGTCAAATGAAGCCCAGATAAGATGTAGTAAAGCTGGAGAGGTAGAGGGAAATCTGCACTCAAAATCTGCAAAGTAAAAACTACATTTTCAACAGCTTTAGAGCTGCAACATGATTTATTTTTATACTTTTAAGCAAAATACCCTGAGAACTATCAGGAGTTGCCTTAATGTCATTTTGATATGCCCTGAGTGAGAATTACTCCAAAATGTTTTACTCTACTTACTGATAATCCGTATCTGCTCTGTAAACAATCACCGTTACTTACTTGAAAAATACACACCAACTTGATACCTAAAGTAACTGAACAACTTTCTATGAGAAAATGGTAGAACGTGAAATGCAAAACTGGTTAAAGTCATCTAAGGCCTTTTTAATTATTCTTTTACTCATAGGGAAGAAAACTATTTTTGACTCTAGAAGACTGATTTTAATGGAAACAAAATATACTTGATTTTTATGAAAAAAAATTGCTAAACTCAAATTCCCAATGATTAATTCAGAAGGAATTATTAACATCAGAAAAATATAATGGATTTACTTGAGATTTGTGTATATTTTTATACAACCTTTTGTAATAGATAAAACATTTTTAGTTTGTAAAAATTAAAGAGACACCTTTGAGGACCATACTTAATCTTTAAGCCATTCATATCCAATGTAAAAAACGATATATGATATTGATAATTCTATTTACATTTATTAATATATTTGCATTACTGCATATCAGCAATCTCATATGATCCACCCTGTTGAAACAGTTGTCAGAGTAACAAGAAGGGACTAGGAAACTGCAGCGTCAGGAGGACTAAACTCCTCATGACAGAGGTCTTCCGTGGTGCAGACCCACTGACGATCTGGATTAACATATGCAGAAAACAATCTACTTACTTTGGTAGCTGGCTAACTGACATCATTCTCTACTGCTTTAACAGCCTGAACTTTTAATTTAACTTAAAAAAATATGTATCTTTTACTCTCAACAACAACATTGGTTCTAAAACAACCGCCAATACCTCAAGTGTTTGATACTCGGTGACTTAAAATTTGCTACTTGAAAACATTTACGCATGCTTATGTTCTCTGATTGTTAGGAACTTGAAATTATTTAGACCCTCTATTAAGCTTTTCTCTACCAATAGGCAAAGACCACTCAACCAAGTACAAGTGGGATATTCAATTATAAGTGGGTTATTTCCTGCTTTTAGATTCTTGATATATACATGGGTTCAAAATTTGATTCCTAGATCTCAGATTATATGCTTGAGTATGCTATTAAGTGTTTAAATAGCTTTCTTAGTACATTTCTCTAATTTCTCTATAAACATGTGTAAGATCATTTTAGATTTATAAAGACTTGGTATTTTGAGTGCATTTTTATGTATTCTTCCTTTTTATTGGATATACATAATTATTCTCACTGGTCTTCATAGAACTCTATGCTTCTGATTGTAACTTTTTAAGAAATACACAAATGAAAGTATCACTTTGAAAATTTGGTCGTTTACTAAATATTTTTAATTTTATATAATTTTTTAAAATTATTTATTTTTGAGACAGAGAGAGACAGAGCATGTGGGTGGGGCAGAGAGAGAGAGAGAGAGAGAGAGAATCTGAAATAGGCTCCAGGCTCTGAGCTGTCAGCACAGAACCTGATGCGGGGCTCAAACCCATGAACCGTGAGATCATGACCTGAGCCGAAGTCGGGCGCTTAACCAACTGAGCCACCCAGGCACCCCTAATTTTATATACTTTTTAAGAGTAGCAAATAATTGGTAACATGTAAGGTATTCAACAGATAATATATTTTTATATTATATTGTATTTGTATGTAATATTTCTATGGGCTATGTAAACCTGATTGGCTCAACAGGCTTCCAGATACACTAACAGATGGCTGGTATTACTTTCATTTTTCCAATAGGGAAGCAGGGCCCAGAAAATATATTGAGCTAGGAAAGATGGAACCCTGCAATCCAACCCCCAGTGTTCTACCTTCTTAAATCAGGCACTGCTTCTCCCATTGTGTTCTCTGAATGGTAGACTGGTCAGTTCTTTAGCAAGAGAACATTATATGTTCTAACGTGTTTTGCTCACAATGAATACTATAGTCCCCCTTTGAAGTTTCATAATGCCCATTAGTTTGGTATAAGCACTGAAAAGTTCTACACAGAGACACCTGTGACATCTTGTTTACCTCGGCCTTTCTATTGTCACGGAATTGTTTTTAGAATGAGCTCCTCTTAATAGTCCATGGAAAATGCTTCAAAAATTGTTATGCTAGAGAAACTAGGCTTACGAGGTTATGCTCACATTAGTATGTATTTCTTTCCTTCTCCTTCTCCTTCTCCTTCTCCTTCTTTTGGTATATCAATTCCCAAGAACTTATCCATCTTATAAGTAGAAGTTTGTACCCTTTGATCAACTTTTCCTCATTCTTCTCCTCTCTGGTCCCTAGCAACCACCATTCTTCTAGAGTTCAGCTCTTTTAGATTCCATGCATAAGTGTATAACCATATATAAATACATTTTTAGACATAATACATACATATATATTCCATATGTTAATACAACATTTGCCTTTCTCTGCCGGAATCATTTCACCGAGCATTATGTATATGTATATCCACATCTATATCCACATCTACATCTATATTTATATCTGTACCTCTTGCATGTCCCTTATCCACTCATAAACAGGCAGAGAAAGGCAAATGTTGTATTAACATAGCTTGTTTTCACCTCTTGGCTACTATAAATAATGCTACAATGAACATGAGGATGTGGATAACTTCTTGAGATAGTCTTTTCATTTTCTTTGGATCGATACCCAGCAGTGGAATTGCTGGATAATACTGTAGTTCTAACCTTAATTTTTTGAGGAAACCCTATTCTGTTTTCCATAGTGGCTGCACCAGTTTACAATCCCAGCAACAGTGCCCAAAGGTTTACTTTTCTCCACACCCATGTTAGCACTCCTAATCTCTTGTCTTTTGGATGGCAGCCATTCTAAAAGGTGTGAGCTGATATCTTATTGTGGTTTTCATATGCATTTTCCTGATTATTGGTGATGTTAAACATCTTTTCATGTACTTATTGGCCATTTGTATGTCTTCTTTGGGAAAATATCTGTTAAGTCCTCTGTTGACTTTTTAATCAGATTCTTTGCTTTATAAAGCTTTTGAGTTGCAGAAGTTCCTTGTATATTTTGGACATTGACCCCTTATCAGACAGAAGGTTTGTAAATATTTTCTTCCATTCCACAGATTGCCTTTTCAGTATGTCATTGCAGATCTTTACGTTTCGATTCTGTTTGTGGTGAATTAATGAATTCCTTTAGACGGTGCATGTTTCTTTGGTTTTGTACATTCCTTAAGATATTGCCATTTTCACATCTGAAGTAGCAGTCACCTCCTCTAGTCTTTACTATCTAACTTCTGGAAAGAACTATCTTCCATCCGCCCTGCTAGAGATCCTGAGACTTTTTCAGATCTCCTGTGGACAAGCTTGCTCCATACTCCCTGCTTCTGTAGGAGCAGGATTTTTAAGCAAGCACGCACTTTCTCTGCCCTGCAAAGCCAGACCAGGCGCTGGCAGTCTCCTTTTTGCTTGCTCCAGGGTGGTGCTGTGTGCTGAAGTTTTGTTTATTTTTGTTTCCCCGGGCTTGCAGATTTAGGCCAGCGTTTTGCACATCCTCACTAACCATCCTCACGAGCCCACCCTTGCTGGCACTGGGAGCATGCACAGGGACCCTGTCATGTGGTAGGAGTTTGTGTGGGTGTGGCACACAGAGGGCTGGGGATGCCCAGGAGCCAGCTTCGAGAATTCACGGGTAAGGTATCCTCAGAAGTTCATGGGCAGGCCTCCCAATGGAGGCCAATGACATAATTAGTGGGAAACAACTCCCTTTGATACATTCCATTCTGTGCCCTGATAAGAATGAGCCTGTCTGGCAGCATTTTGAATAGCCAGGAAGGTGGGCACTTGCTCACATGCTCTTACTCTCCCTTGCAAAATAAATGACGAACCAAGAAGGGCTCTCTTTGTACCGAGCTGGGCTGCCTTTCTGGGACAGGCGATGCAGGGAAAGCCAAGCTGTCCCTATTACCCTCTTTGCAACATCCAATCTCAGATATTTTTTCCTCCAATGGTGTGCTGGAACTTCTCTGCCAGCCGCCTAGACTTCCACAAAGGCTCTTTGTCTCTGGGTGACTGTCTAAATCTGTGTTCTTCAGCAGCTCCTGAGCCATGACTGACATGGGCCATTCAGGATCCATAGCTGAAACCAAGGTCTTTATGCCTATTACCCCATACACAGATGGGTGAGACTCTTCCGGAGTCCCATGGCGATGGTGTTGAGAATAGGCCTAAAGCGAAATGGGTCTGTGGCCAGCTCGTCAAGGGTACAGTGCTGTTTCTAGGTTTATAGTTGGGACACAGAAATCAGCTATCTGAGAGTAGAGGTAGCTGCCTCCTCACAATGGCTCTCCTCAATCTTAGACTACACAAAGGTTTCGCCATCACCTACTCGGATCCCAAAGTTCCTACAAAGCACTTTTGTCCATGGACGGATACAAAATTATTGCTGTTGACAGGGAAATATGAGTGATGGGCATCTTTGGCCATCTTGCTGACATCACACTCTCTTAATACATGCTGAACATCTCTAATCCTGAACACCAAGACACATGTGTGTATTTTCTTTTTATTCTTGACAACTAAGTGGAAAGTATTAGAGCATGGAGATGTCTAGGACTCAGAAATTTATTTTTAGCTCATCTTCCAAATGATGTGCTAACAAGTATGATTTGCAACCAGGAATTACATAAACATTGATTCTAAGAATTTTAGTACCCTCATTAAATTTTAGTACTCTTTTTAAACCTACTAAAAAGGGCAAAAGAAAGAAAATGCTCTTTCCTTACAGGATCTTCCTGATGAATACAACAGGAGTAATTAAAGGCCACTGCCTGACACCACACGTGGTCATATGCAGGGAGTGACAGAGCTGCCACAGCAGGTGGCTGAGGGGGACTCCTATTCAGTTGCCTTATATGGACTAAAAGCCAAAGAATGACCAAGGGAAGCAAGGGACAGAAGGCAGCATCCTTTCATTAAATAAGCAACTAAGTTCAACTTTTCCCATCGCAGCATGATCATCAACTCTGACAGAAGCTGGAAACACGAGGAGAGGATTGTGAGGACAATGTGTATGTGCGAGAGACTAAATTCAACAAGAATACTAGTTGACTTTGACTCTTTATTCCTTTGACTTCCACTTTCCACCTCACTTGTAACACTAACCTCAGTGAAATATGAATGAAAGGATGATTAGAGTTTTAAGAAAAGAACGATTTACTCATGAACAATTAGTTGGATAAATAAAGTATCCAACATGTCAATGCGCCCTTGAAGTGAGCATCCGTTATGGAATTGATATAGTTTTCAAACTGAATGATCTGTTCTTCTCCAAACAGACCCTAAGCTTTCCAAAATCTTTGCACTAACTCATGTTACTTCTGCCCAGGGCTGAAATTCACTTTCTTTCACAGAGTGTAACCAAAGCTTTCCTAAATTTAAGGCTTTAGATGAAATGTCATTCTTTTCTCTGATGCCTTCCTTACTTTCCTTGTCCAGAAGGGATTTTGTCATCCTTTGCATTCTGATATTTTTACTGTATTTCTTTCCTGACATCTGATACTTTCTATCATGAATTGTATTTATTCGTCTACATGGCTTACTTCATTTAAAAGCAGTCAACTTGAAAAAGGCTGAATCTGTATCTGGGTCACATTTGTTTGATGTTTGCCCTTGAAACCAGCCCAATGTTTTCTATGCATATATGCTCAATCAATATATGATGAGTTCTGAAATAATATGTTTAAGCTGGGAGCTCTATTTATCTTCTCTCTGCACTCTTTTTCATCTGAACAAGGACCAGCTCTTCCCACAGTTGCATAACTCACTAGTAAGATGGATATATCCTACATTTACATTCACTCCTTCAGATTCCCCAATTCTCTTTTGATATTTAATATTATTTAGTCTCTTTTTTCTTCACAAACATCCTTTAGATGAAAATTATATAAATAAGTCCTATTATGGAATCAAAGAGTGTCTGCAAAATATCTTTGGTCTAATGTGCAGGTTTATCTCCAGCATTTGAAGCTTGCACCTTTTGCTACAAATACAAAGGATTCCTTACCACTCCTCTTGAACACATTGACCTTTCCTACCTCTTGTATTTTCTTCCACCTTTGTCTGTCAGTCCTAGTTTTCTGAGAAACTCCTTCTGGCTGCTTCAAACATGAGGAAACTTTCATATCCTGAGCTCTGACAGCATTTTACACTGCTTTTTACCCTTGGAATAGTTGAATAATGCAAGAGAATAAAGACTATAATTTGATATTTAATAGAAAAAATGTTGGCATTATTTACACAAAACTGTTCAACTTATGCAAAGCAGAACCTATTCAAAGAGTAGGTGAGGAAATCAGATTTTTCCAGATAGTGTGAAGCACTAAGAACCACCTTTCTAAACAATCTGCACTTTTATATAGGCAGCGAGTTTCTCAGCATGTTGGTTAATATGTGGAAAACGTTTAGTAAATGAAAGGAAAAGGGCATCACCATATTAACTACTAAAAGGTTAGAATAGAATAAAGGAGGCACTCTGTTTCCAAATGTCAGAGAAGTGTCCGTCTTAGGAAAAGAAAGTCAAATGATGAGCAGTTTCTTACAAAAGGTGTAAGAAATAAGATCAGGGACTTCACTATAGAAGGGAGAGAGATGAGAAGTGGCATTTTTATTAAAGGTTTGAAAAATAAACAAATAAAATACTATGTGTATGACTTCAGTAGCAATTTCAGGAAATGGCTGGGCAAGGTATGTACACAGATGCTGTTGTATAGCTAAGGAAGGGACTTGGTGCACATGGCCAGGTCCTTTCAGGATGTGGTCTGGTCAGGACCTAGGAGGGTAGGGAGGAGCTGACCATGTTGTCACTGCTGTCAGTGTTTCTTCAACTGGGGTGAACAGACCCCTCGGCGGGGCGGGAGGGGGGGGGGAACTTCAGCTAATTGTAAATCATATCAGAAAGAGACTTTTAAAACTCATCTATTTTATACTTCATATAACTAGTACTATGTCATGTCATGGACACTATTGCTTAGAGGACGCTAAAGGGGGCTGTGCTAGGTGCATCCATCCTACCAAGACCGCGTAAGTCACACATGCACCCCTGAGGCTGGGCCTATGGATAAAATCAGGAAGAGAGCGTGTGAAAGAATCAAAGTTGAGACACAATGTCTCAAACTGACAGTTCTCCAAAGAAGTACTCTAGGTTTACTAAACTTGTAAACATTCTTCCTTGACCATTTTGTTTTGGCCATGTGAGGCTTAATATTTGAGAGGAAGCTGGCATATCTTAGTGTATACTAGACTGCACTGGAAAAGTGTGAGTGAGTGGAAACAGACATCTACTCAGCCAAATGTGGAGCTGATTTCCGTACCCACGTAGGAAAGGAAAAATCATTCTAGCTTATATAGATATTTTAAATATGTTTTGTGGCACTAACTTGGAAGCAAAAGAATTTCTTTAATAAAACAATACTGTAAAATTTTATACTTCTCTTCCCTCTACTACACAAAAGAGAGTTATTTGCATTTATTAGTACATGTTTATTGCTCCATAGGAATAATGCAATGAAACATTATTAAAAATTCAATTTGGGAGGGTTTTAGTATTCATTCTAGCACCAAAGCAATGTCTTCAAAAAAAAACACATAAAAATAGTGTTATTTTGTAATGTTTATAATTTCTCCTAGTGATTTTCAGCAATTTACTACATCTTTCCTCTTTCTGCTTCTATAATTTACTTCCTTCCTTAGAAATAAAACTTAAAAAGGATCAAGGGATATTTCCTGGTAAATGATTTGTAATTATTTTGTTTTGCGGGGGGGGGGAGGGAGCAATAGAGAGAAGGGGTAATAGAAAACATCCCTCACATAATTGGTTATAATGAAGATGGAATAGTAGGATCCAAAGGGATGGCACTTATTATATACAGAATTCACTGAAATGCTTTACTGAAGCAAAGAATCAAAATAGAACTCAGTCTTATGAAATACAGAATATTAAAAGAAAGACTGTATCTGTATGTGTGTATGTGTGCAATGTGTGTAAAAAGAGACAGATAGTGAGAGAAATGTAACTCCTCAGTGTAAGAAATGTGAATTATCTTTCATAAGTACAAAGCATGATTATTTCAAATATTGTATACTGCCAATAAATCATTGTCCTCAAGTAGGACAACAGAACACTACAATGTTTGTTTATATAATACATTACTGGATTAATAAACAACAAATGAACCCAGGCCTCTAAAAATGCAAGTGGGATTAAATAAACACAAAGTAACCATCAAATATCCCAACCCCAGATCCAAACGTGCCTAGAAGTAAAAAGAGTCATTTCTTTCCACTCTAACTTCAGAATGTGCTCAACAAGTGGACTGGGATAGAGATGAAAGTGAACAGGATACCAAAGTTCTAGGCACCCAACCGAATCTGTGTGGAGGTAGGAAGGCTCCTCCCACACCATGAAGAAGTGCTCTGGACATCAGCTCAGTGTCCTAAAATCCAACTACAGAACCCACACACTGAGGGCTCAGTCCCCAACAGTGCCTCCCCACATATCCTCTCTTGAGACACCAGTCACAAGCCCAAGTTGTCACCTGCCTTCCTGACCAACAACCGATGGATATTGGAGGCTTCAACAACCACCTCTTTGGATTTGATTAATTTGCTAAAGGGGCTTACAGAACTCAGAGAAACATTTTACTTGCTAGATTATCAGTTTATTATAAAAGGATGCATAGGGCAGGAAGGTATGGAGGACGGAGGCACAGCTTCTATACCCTCTCTGAGCACCCCAGTCTCTCCAAATTTCGATGAGTTTATCAACTCTGGACCTTCCCTTTTTGGATTTGTGTGTAGGCTTCATTAATAGACATGACTAATTAAATCACTGGCCACTGGTGATTGAACTCAATCTCCAGAGTATCGCCTCACCCCAGAGGTATGGAATGGGGTGTTAAGTTCCAACCCTTTATTTATTTTTTTAATGTTTTATTTATTTTTGAGAGAGAGAGAGAAAGAAAGAGAAAGTGCACCATGCATACACATGTATGAGTAGGGGAAGGACAGAGAGGGAGACCAAGGATCTGAAGTGGGTTCCACACTGATAGCAGAGAGTCTGATGTGGGGCTCAAACTCACAAACGACACAATCATGACTTGAACCAAAACTGGATGCTCAACCAACTGAGCCACCCACACGCCCCTTCCTAACTCTTTAATCCCAGGATTGGCTCTATGAGCAACCAGCCTTCCTTAGGTTTCCCAGAGCTTTCCAAAAGACATTAATTAATACAACAAAAGATGCAGGGGTGCTTGGGTGGCTCAGTCGGTCGAGCACCTGACTCTTCATTTCTGCTTGTGTCATGATCTCCCATTTGGTAAGATCAAGTCCCACATTCACAGCACCAAATCTCCTTGGGATTCTCTCTCTTTTCTTCTCTCTGTATTCCTGCAACTTGTGCTCTCTTTCTCTCTCAAAATAAACTTTAAAACCTATATCAAAAGACATATCACATAGACTCTTTCATCACTTAGGATATCCCAAAGGTGTTATAAATTATGTGCCAAAAATGTGGAGAAAGACCAAATATATATTTCTTATTATAAATCACAATATCACAGATACTAGTAACCTTTCTAGTGTGTGGAACTGAGGCATAAACAGGTATAATTCAAATACAAGACTGAAAGTGATTTGGCCACAGTGGAGGTAATGGATAAGTCTACAGAGGATGAGAAGTGAGAAATCAGTGTTACTGAAGCCTATCAGAGAAGTCTGCATGGAAAAAGTGTCTGTTTTATTTATTTATTTATGTATTTATTTATTTATTTTTGAGAGACAGAGAGAGACAGCGCAAGCAGGGGAGGGGCAGAGAGAGAGGGAGACACAGAATCTGAAGCAGGCTCCAGGCTCCGAGCTGTCAGCACAGGGTGCGACACAGGGCTCGAACCCACGAACCATGAGATCATGACCTGAGCCGAAGTCGGACGCTTAACCCACTGAGCCACCCAGGCGCCCCAAAAAGTGTCTTTGATTAGGACCTCTGACAAGCAGGATTCACCTATGTAGAAAAAGATGAAAATGGGGATGTGAAATTACAGACATTAAGCACCAGCACAAGTAAATCAACAAAGATAGGAAACATGAGGTGAATGCTCTGTGATAAAAATAAAACAGCTTTTTAAAAATGAAAACAAAAACACAAATGTTTATAAAGATAAGTAATATATGGGGCGCCTGGGTGGCTCAGTCAGTTGAGCATCCGACTTTGTCTCAGGTCATGATCTCACTGCTCATGAGTTGAGTCTCGCATCAGGCTCTGTGCTGACAGTTTGCAGCTCAGAGCCTGAAGCCTGCTTCAGATCCTGTCTCTCTCTCTGCCCCTCCCCTCTCACACTATGACAAATATAAATAACATTTAATTTTTTTAAATAATATACTAAAGGGAAGCAATATAGCCAAAATTAAACATTCACCATATGAATGTGTTTTTGCATTTAAAAATGAGAATGCAATAGAATTTTGAAAATATCTATATTTGTAATACCTAATAGGATATTTAAACTTCTGTATAACTAATTATGAGAGTAAGAAAACATTACGTGCCCATCTGCATTTCATTAAATAGTAAAGGATTTAGAATTCTAAAGAGAGTTAATACAATGTTTCCTTCTCAGTAAATGAAAAAAGATATCTTTTCGGTATTCTTGACAGTTATTATTTACATTTTGAATTCTTTAAAATGTAGGGCTGTAGGGACTTATGTATGATTGCTACAAGCAAATCAATTCAATAATGGCTTCCAGCATTTGCTCCTATCAGGCCAACTCTACACCAACAGAAACTATAAATATAGACCATATGTATGCTGTGTATATATATAACTTTTATGCCAAGGAATACAATAATTTTGATGAAATGGGCAAATTCATTTCAAGATAAAACCAAATAATATACAAGATGAGATGAGAATAATAAAATGAATATATTCACATACATAACAAACTGAAATCATGGTTGAACCATATTTGCAATGAAAACCCCAGGCTCAGAGGCTTTTGGGAGTGATTTCTATCAAATATTTTAAAAAGAAATGATAAACTGCAGACAAACTCCTTCAGAAAAAGAAAAAAAAATGAACGAACCCTTGTCTAAGAATTTTATGAAGTTGGCTTATCCCTAATAACCAAACTTGAGAAAACAATTTCAAAATAAGCAAGTTACAGACAAATCTCCCTCATGAACATGGGCACATATACCTTTAACAGAATACTAGAAATAAATTACACACACACACACACACACACACACACACACACACACACACAAATAATGAAGGCTAATGCCACAAAATCAAATATGATTATCCCAAGGATGAAGAATGTTTTCACACATAAACAATATAAACCCTACTAACAAAATAAAAGGGAAGAAATCTTACCATTTTTTCTTTATGAATTTATCATTTTAATAGATTCAGTAAAATCATGTATCAAATTCGAACACCCATTCACAATAAAGTATCTCAGAAGACTAGGAATAAATAGTTTTAAAATCTGTTAAAGGACATTCAAGAAAAACTAGAGATCACATCATCTCTTTTGTTGACATACTAAACTTTTTCCTCCTAAATGTAGGACAGGGCAAGGGATGCCCAGTGTTATCATTTCTATTAGTGTGCAAAAGAGCCTAGTCAGTGAAACAAGGGAAGAAAAACAAAATATATAAAGATAAGAAATGAAAAAGTAAATTCCATCTACTTGCAAAATCCAGTTTCTTTTAAATATTGAAGACCTTAGGAATGTATAATACAACGACAAGAACTAATAAGTGAATTTAGCCAGGTCACAGATTATTAAGAAAATGCATGTAAATCAATTATATTTTCTATATACTAGCAGTATTAGGGAAAAAAATCCTCGGTTAAAGAAAAAGCTATTCAGTGACACTTGTTAAAGCACTGCAAGAAAGACTTGATTCAAGGGAGCCCATGTTACAGGTGCAGGGACCCTTGCAACAGGGCCCTGGAGGGGGCGGAACGGACTCAACTCTGTATACAGCACAGGCAAGTGGGAATTTATAACCAAGGAGAGGGGTGGGGGTCAGTGGATGGAAAATTACTAAGAGGAACATCAGAGGTAAGGGGGGATTTGGGTGAAGCTGGCCACACAGGAGGTTTGCAGAAGGCAAGCCAGGAGATCAGACATCACCTGGGCTGGAGGAGGAGAGACTTGACCAGATACCACGGCAGATCACACAGGAAGAAGGGAGGATTCGAGCTAAACTAACGTAGCAGGATTCCTGCCAAAATTGGACAATGCAGACATGAACACAGAAGTCTGAAAGTAAAGGCTACTTGAAAAGTTCAGGGGAGTCTGAATAGCATCTGGTTAAGGAGAGAACTTTTGTCAGTGGCCAAGTTTTAGAAAATGAAATGTAAGAAAAATGATTCACAACCACATCAGCAGCATAAAAACACTTACTTAAAAATTAACAGATATCATAGAAGTCTCTATATAGAAAAGTACAAAATATTGCTGTTAGAAATTAAGGAAGACCTAAATATAGAAAAAGAGACATATTTGTGGATTAAAAGACTCAGCATTACTATGTCTATTTTCTCCAAATTGCTTTGTAAATTCAATACAATCTCAGGGAGTTTTTGGTGTCTTTTACTTTCTCCTCATCCTCTTCCTCCTTCTGCTAAGAATCAATGAACAGCATTTAAAATTTATAAGGAAATGCAAACAACCTAGAATATTCTAAATAACTTTTTACTTTAGAAACAAAAGTGGTAGAGAGCTACATTATCAGATTTCAAGCCTCCTATAAATATAAACAAGAATACGCGATACTAGCATAAAGATAAAGAATAGATTAATGAAACATAACAGAGTTTCCAGAAATAGAGCCACACTTATACAACTCACCCATTTTCTACAAGATAATCTAATGAAGGAAAGGACTTTGGAAACAGACTTTGTGAGCAATTGGATGTGCATTCAGAAAATTATGAAGCATTTTTAATTGGAAATTAAAACAAAAATTTGTGGCTGCAACTAAATGAGCACTTATAGGGATAAATATCACAGTAAAGGTTATATTAGAAAAAAATAAACTTACCAAATAGGTGATCTAAGCTTCCACTCTGAATATCCTCAGGCAAACGTGCTGTGCCATCTCTTGTCAAGAAGTTGAAGGCAGTCATTCTGGTAGAGCGGAAGGCAGTGTTCAAGCGACCCAAGGTTCTCAGTGATGGAGACAGCACCCGTCCAGGTGGCCAAGACTCCCCAAGTTCAGGGGACAGACTAATCTGCATCTGTATTCCAGTCCTGTTACATCAATCTCTCACCTCAGGCAGGTGCGCTAACGTCATCAAGCTCCAAGCCTCTCAGTTTGGAAATGAGACAACAATGTAACAAATATCCAAATGTGCATATGATATCAAACACAATAAAATGTGTTTATCTGCGACCTTGAGAGCTTTCCTAGGTGACCTTCAAAACCAGCACACAGAGGGCAAGGAGGGCCAGAAGAAAGAAGCAGGCCCGATTGGTGGGAGGCAGGTTTAACGAGCAAAGGAACTTAGGAGGCTTGTCTTGCTCCGCCACAAGTCCAATGATCCCCATCTGGAGAGCTCCAGCCCTTTCCGCCTGAATCTGAAGTTTACACACGGGCCGTCACGGGCTTAAAGTGTAAGAGGCACGTCAAGTTCACAGGGCGTCGACAACACATTACTCTTTCAAGGCTGCCTCCCTGAAGCTGACCCTGGTGAGAAGACATTCCAAGGCCAGGGCGAGTGGGAGGAGCCTGTGATGGCCCAGGCTGGGGCTGGCGGCAACGGGAGGTCACATGGCAGTGACGTGCTCTGGAGGCCCTCCTCCAGCATCGCGAGAAGAGCTTCGGGAGGCCTGAGCCCGGCGGGAGGGCTCACGTGGGCACGTGTTGGATGCGAGTGTCATCCTGGAAGGACCCGGAAGGGACAGGCTGGTTCTCCCCGGAGGTCGGGGTGGCTTCAGGAAATGCTCTTGCTGACATCCCGAGGTCGCCTGGAATTCCAGGTGAGGCTGAGCTGGGTGGGGACGCTCTCCCTACCCACCTGCAAGTGTTTTGCTTGAGGAAAAAGTAACTCAGTCTACTTAAGCTTTCTGTTGTCTTGGAGAAATAGCTGGTGAAAACAATGATTTTTTTTTTATAGAAATGAACATCACTTTCAAAAACTGTTTCAAAGGCAACACTGTTCATCATTGGTATATTTAACTCCTGCACCCTCTTATTAACAAAAGAAATTATAACCTGTTAAAGTAGAATTCTGAAAAGTTAATTCATTTTTCGTACATATTTTCTACTAGCTACATAGACCTTTCGTACTTGTTTGGTACTAGGAAAAAAAATGTAATGTCTCTTTGCTAGAATATTTTTTCCTGAAGGTTTTCCCTAGGAGTGAATTTGGAACATTGCAAGTGTCTTTTCACAATAATGATTTTATCTTTTTCTCTTTGATAATGTAAAGTATGTAATTTTGATTTTTAGAGTTAGACTATTTCCATCTTTAATAGTTGGAGATTTCATTTGGACCTGGGATT
Source organism: Suricata suricatta (assembly GCF_006229205.1). Taxonomy (NCBI): domain Eukaryota; kingdom Metazoa; phylum Chordata; class Mammalia; order Carnivora; family Herpestidae; genus Suricata; species Suricata suricatta. Next base: position 12,275,066 of record NC_043714.1, on the reverse strand, counting down.
TATTTCATGGTTTGGAAATTTTTTTTTTGTCCAGGTAAATTTGTGTTTATAACTCTTCTTCCCTGCCTATTCAAGTCCTAACAAATACGGTAAATGATGAACATGGTAAATGATCACAAGACAGTAAGAAGACTAATTTTTATTCACACCTAATCAGCTCTCTTACCAAATTATCAATCTATATAATTTTTAAGGTGTTGTTCTCTGCACTTTACACTTACTATCTGTTCTTTTCTTTTTTTAATAGTTTATTGTCAAATTGGTTTACATACAACACCCAGTGCTCTTCCCCACAAGTGCCCTCCACCATCACCACCACCTCTTTTCCCCCTCCCCCTTCCCCTTCAACTCTCAGTTCATTTTCAGCATTCAATAGTCTCTCAAGTTTTACATCCCTCGCTCTCTCCAACTCTCTTTCCCGCTTCCCCTCCCCCTGGTTCTCCATTAGGTTTCTCCTGTTTTCCTGTTAGACCTATGAGTGCAAACATATGGTTTCTGTCCTTCTCTGCCCGACTTGTTTCGCTTAGCATGACATTCTCAAAGTCCATCCACTTTCCTACAAATGGCCATATGTCATTCTTTCTCATTGCCATGTAGTACTCTATTGTGTATATATACCACATCTTCTTGATCCGCTCATCAGGTGATGGACATTTAGGCTCTTTCCATGTTTTGGCTGTTGTTGACATTGCTGCTATGAACATTGGGGTACATGTGCTCCTATGCATCAGCATTTCTGTATCTCTTGGGTAAATCCCTAGCAATGCTATTGCTGAGTCATAAGGGAGTTCTATGGATAGTTTTTTGAGGAGCCTCCACACTGTTTTCC
>NC_043714.1:12239680-12274137 GCF_006229205.1 Suricata suricatta | reverse complement strand
GCGCGTTGGGGGAGGAATGAGTGTGCAGCTGTTGCTGGAGGCGGCGGCGGCGGGAGCTGCTGGAAATGAGCTGGGAGCTCCTGCAGCCTGAGCTCGCACCCAGGTCTCCACTGCCGCCAACTTCCTGCCAGGATCGCGTAGAGGTGGGGGCTATTTTTTCCCTGTTAGCACCTGGGATTCATGGTTCACACGGCCAATGCTAGGGGTGAGATGCACCGTGGAAATGAGGTGCGTGCTCCCACTCCCAAAACTGAGGTCAAAGTGAGCACCCCTGACACTGCCGCTGCCGCAGCCGCCTACTTTTCGCCAAGATGGCGCAGGGCTGGGTTCGGGATTTAGGCTACGCAGCAGTTATCTGTGGAGTGAGCTTCTCTCTCCAAGCGCGGTTAAGTGTTCTTTACCTCTTCCCCAGAGACAGTAATATGAGCGTGTTCAGTCTCTCTGTCTCTTCCCTTTGTCTCTCGGGCTCCACGCGTTTGGCCCGCGTTGGGCTGGGGCTCCTACCTCCCCTGCCCGTCGCGGGCTGGCCCATTTTCCATTCTCCCCAGTTTGCACTCACTCACTCAGGTATCTTTGAGGTTCTCTTCCTTCTGGAGTCCGTATTTTCTCCTTCCGCTCTTGCAGATGAGAGTAATGTCCTTCACAGTTTGATCGATGGGGCAGACAAAGTTTACAGAGCCCCTTCCTCTCTGCCGTCTTGGCTCCTATTATCTGTTATTTTCAAACAATTGTTACAATTCAGATATCCTAACTTAAAATTAAGAAACCAGGGCTCAGTGGACTTAAACAACCCAGTTTTTCACAGGTAAGTGGTTTCTGAATTGAGATTCAACCCAGTTCTGTCTGTACCTAAAGTACATTTAAGGAATGCTCTCTGATAAAGCCAGGTGAAAGGCTATAGGAGGCCTCCCATGACAAGCCTGAGTTGAATTTACTTGCCTGGGTATAAGTGGAGAAGCTGTAGGCATAGTTGACCTGTCCTCTGAGAGGGGCCCAGCAAGAGAAAGAGATATTTCTCTGGAAAAGTTATGAAAGTTTCTTCTATCTGGGACCAACCTTATAAGTTGAAGTAGAATATGAGAAACGCATATGGTTGCCCATAGCCTTTCCAAGTTACTCTCAAAACACCTCTTAATTTGGACAACCTCTGTCATATGAAGTAGAGAAATCATGCTTTAAGGCATTATACATTTTAGGATTCAGGAAGGGATCAATATTCCTGAATAGTTAACCCATCTCTTTGCTTAAAATTTCACAAGTAGACAGTTTCATAATAGGGCAATTACAAGTGCTGTTCTATGTTGGCATTTCTTAAATGGATGTGTGAGTAACACAGGAAAATTATTCAGCGTCTTTGCTCTTCCAAAGAGCAAAATATCTTATTAAGCTGCTTGTGATATAATTTCATAACTGCAGGGAATCCAGTTAAATTGTCAGACCTTGGGGATCATTTAAAGCAATGTAGTAATGCACCATCTTAGATAGATATATATATATATACACACACACACACACACATACATATATATTTGAAACATTTGAAAATATGCATATATATAGCTTTCAAATTTTTTTTCCTCTGAGTAAAATGTATATTCAGTTTAATCTAAGAAGAGTATTTGCTTTTTTAGCTCCTGTGAGGAGAAACATTCTGGGAGCAAGAGTTATCTTCGTGGCTCCGTAACGTTTTCACTTTTGGGGAGAGACCAGGCTAACAGTCGGTGCCTCTAGAATCCACTGGGAACACTGGCTTCACGATCACTCTCCTGAGGTTTCGGGGAGGCCAGGCCAGCTGCTCTGTCCATTCTGAGTGTTGAAGGTTTGCACAGACAAAAGGAAGGTTCACTTACCTAATCCTTTAAAAAAGAAGTTAAATGAAACCACTAACTTGGTGATGGTTGTAAGGATATAATCCATGTTGTGAAATAAAGTAGAAGACCGAGCATGTAGTAAAATTAAGAAGACACCTGCAATTAGAAATAGGGGATAATGAGAACAAAGAAAGAGGCATGGGAAGAAGGAATTTAAATGTGAAGAAAATGTTATTTGACTATAATGAAGAAAGGACTGAGTATGGAATAAAAGGAAAAGTTATAAGAGCCTATGGACAAGAAAGAAAATACACTTGCAAACAGTATTTCTAAATCAACATGGAAAAAATTTCTTAAAGAGACAGAAACGCCAATTTTGAGATATAGTTCCCTGTTTTAGAATACAGCGTAAAATACGAGATACTTTCTAATTCCAGAATTAAGTGACACTACAAATATGAGCCTGTGTGTTATGAGGACATGTGTTTGCTACTTAAGGTCGCTTTCTTCCATTTCTCTGTTTTCTACTCCATTGCTATTTCCGTTTCCCCTAAAACAAACCACACACATATGCACACATGTACACACAAACTGACTAGTGTTTCTATGAGTCTTAAAGGTAAACCACTCCTTGGATTTTCCTCATTATTGAGGATAATCAGTATTTGAGAAAGGCCGTAAAGCATTTTCCTAATTTGGAGGGTGGAAGTGGGAAAAGCCAAAACAGAGTGGGTAAGTGAGCCACCTGCCCAAACGATTTAAAAGCTTGACCTCAATGACAGAAGTCATTGTGAGGTCTTCCAATATATTTTCGTATTTCAGATTCTTTATAGTGTTTTATAACACTTGCTGTCAAGAAGACAGAAGTGCTGGGAACCCTTTGTTCTTTTTAATTCTAATTAGAAATGTAAGTAATTAGGCAACTTGATTCCTACATCAGCATCTTATTCTTTTGTTTACTCTGAGCTCTCCTGCTGTCAGGGAAATCTCAGGAATACTGAGAAGATCCACATTCTAAACAAAACGCTAAGATCTTCTGCAGCCACGCCTCGCCTGGGCTACCAGCTGGTCCAGCTGGTGTCTTCTTTGGCTTGTCACTCTGGTGGCAACAATAATCCTTTTGCTCATGTCTTTAAGACATCTGTGCCAGTGCGTCTGCACAAACCTTGTAGTTTAAAACACTTTGGCTTCCATCGTCATTACCTTTGACCTTCAGATCATTCTTATGATGGGGGCACAGAGGTACCAGTCTCTGATTAGATTATCCTCCTCTTTGCAAACGAATGTGAAAAGAAGGCGCCTGGAGAAGAAACTGGGCACTGAACCAAGGACGGCAGTGTTTACTGAACACTCAGGAACACGTATTTCATGTAGCGTTTCTAATTGACGTAAGAGCCTAGCAAAGTGATTGTTATCCCTACTTAAAAGCTTGTAGCTAGAATGAAAGGAAATGTTAGGTTCAGTTGGGGAAGTATATCTAGTGACAAAGAGATTTGTTTCAAATATGTTTTCAATAAGTTTTCTATTATGGTATCATTGTTACCTGGCTTATTCTGGCCAACTTCTATAATATATCTCCAAATCATGAATGTATGGCCTTTTCTTTGTATTTAAACAAAGCAATTAGTAGCCATGCCAAGAAAGGTTAATAACTGAAAATCTACAAAATTATGTTGGAGAAACTAAATATATTAAGTTTGAAAATCATAACCTACCCTATTTCAAGTTTTTATGTAAGCTTGAGAAGCTCTGGGGAACACCAATAATTTTAATAATTTTGTTTTGCTGAATATTTTAAATCTGAGTTGAATTTTATGCCAGTTATATAATCTGTTTAAAACTTTTTAAACAGTTTTATTGAGATATAATTGGCAAATAAAACTATAAGACATTCAGTGTGATGATTTGATGTATGAATACATCATAAAAGGATTCTCCTGTGAATTAACACATTCATCACTTTTCATAGTTACTTGTGTGAGAACATGTAAGTTTACTCTCTTGGCATTAGCATTTCTACTCTCTTATTAGATGTGTGATATATTGTTATTAATTATAATCACCATCTTATACTTTCAGTCCTCAGACCTTATTCATCTTACATTTGAAAGTTTGAACTCTTTTAAAAAGTGCGTGTGTTACCAGGAGATTCAAGCAGGGGGTTACAACTCATTTGGGGAGTAGACTACTACAAGCAAACAGAGTTTACAAACGTAATTTTTTATTAATAGTATTAGTGGAAATGTGAGATATTTGAGGGTTTTTTGGGGTGCCTGTGAGTATATTAACTTCAAAATGTTATTTTACTTACTGGATCCCTTCATTATACAACAAAAGCACACGTGTGTTATATTTATTGAACCATTAAATGGCAGTCCAGTATCCTATAAAACTTAATTGGTCAGCGAGGAACAGGATAGATGAAGGAGTGGGAAACAAACAAACAAACAAGAAACCCTAAGGAGATTAACTATCAATTTCTACATTTGTCAAAGTGAATGGAGAAGCAGCATATTTTTTCCCACAGTTGCCTTTCATTTTTCATCCATTAAAATTGATGTGTGGTTGTATTCTTTAAAGGATGCTGATTAGAATTAAATGAAACTTTCATAACCACCTTCTTCAACAATACCGCTAATAAACTCTAGGACTTGAAGGATGAAAATTGATTTCCTATTCAGCACCATGCTCTCCTGAGCTACAACACCAGAGGAAACAATGAGTCACAGACATCTTCACCTTGAGAGCAAGCGCACAGGCCCTGGCGTATCAGCATGAAAGGCTAAGTGAACCGACAGGGCGGAAACAGACCTTTTAGGTAGAGAATCCTGTTTGCTGTTTCATAGAGGTCGTGCTTAAGGAAAGTGTAGGGTGAACAGTATTAGCAAATAAGGGACATCCCAGTAATGCAGGCTCAGTGTTTTTTTGTTTTTGTTTTTGCTCAGTGTTTTTTGAGGGACCAAAATGTCTGGAATACAATTCAGTATTCCACAGATAGAATGTAAAGAAAATTGTTTACCTCACTGTGAGCTATTTGAATTTGAGATCCCTTTCCTTACTTCCTTACTTCCTTTCTTCCTCCCTCCCTCCATTCTCAGTCTCTCTCTCTCTCTCTTTCCCCCTCTGTTCCTCCTTTCCTTCCCCAGGGTGTGTGTGTATGTATGTGTATGTCTGTCTGTGTCTGTTTATTTTTGGCTAGGAAAAAATTTCTTTCCTAATGTCATTTTATTTCAATAATAGTTATAGAACATAGGTTTTCCAATGATTGTATGTATCATGGGAGTTTGTAAAGAAAGTGGTGGGGAGAAAAAATAACTTTCACTCTATTCTAGGATTTTGAGGAAGACACCTCCCGCCTCCCCCACCTCTAATACCAGACAAATTAGCAGGAGGAGAAAAGCAACTTTAATTATCCATGTTTGTTTGTACAGGAGTCCCACAAAGATATAAAACTCAAAAGGTATCTAGAGAATTCAGACTACTGACGATATGTACCATCCTGAGCTAAGACAAAGGATGGGGGTTTGGGGCTTTGAGGTTGGAGTGGGGGCTTGTTCTGTTATGCAGATAACTTTCTTAGGTAAAAAGTCTTCTCTGGTAGTTGCTCTCTTCCTGGTTTGGGCCCACTTTCTAATGTTATAAAAGAGCTTCTTCTGTGTTTGCGCTCTCTCAAAATATTTTTGTGCCCAAAAGCCATATTTTGGGGTGACATACTCTGCTACTCTCCTACTCTTCAATAGTATGTACAAAAATTAATGATTACAGAAGGTTGTAAATGACCAGTGGCTGTGCTCTCACTGACTAAAGTATGTCACAGTAATTAGACAAAGCGCTAAATAGAAAGTTCTTTGTGTATTCAAGAAAGCACACACATGAACATACGTACCCACAGACAGAACTGGACACACACACGTGTGACAATTAATTTATTAGTATCATCAGTAATTATTTACACAACAGGCTTATGTGGCTTTTTAAAGTGTTTAGAGACTTGGGAAAGGAAAGGAAGAAAGAAAGGGAGGGAAAGAGGGAGAGATTGAAAGAAGGAAGAAAGGAAGGAAATGTAAATAGGTACTACCTAGATAGATACATAACCGATATATGGAGAGATATTATCTATACTTATGTGTACGTGTTATGTAGATAACAGTATAAAGTTCAAATATATGTGTGTATAGAACTCCCATATATCAAGTACATGTAAAAAATATATTATAAATAGTTCTTATTATGTGATCTCTACACATTACATATATACATTTTGTGTAGATAGTAATAAAGAATACAAAATCTTGAGATAAAGATACTGTGTGTGTAGTACATTGGGATTTCCAATGTTACCCATAAGGTAGACAAGAAATACAAAATTTGGGGTCTTTTTATTTATAGATGTTAAGTCCCTGTTTTTCTTTTCTTTTCTTTTTTAATTTATGTATTTGTTTTGATAGAGAGAATGTGAGAGAGAAAACAAGTAGGGGAAGGAGACAGGGAGAGAGAGAATCCTAAGCAGGCTCCACCCTGCCAGCACAGAGCTTAATGTGGGGCTTGAACTCAGACCCTAAAATCAAGAGTTGGATACATAACCGACTGAGCCACCCAGGAGCCCCTAAGTCCCTGTTTTTCTGATGCAGAAAAAAATCAAACAACCACAGATTGATTTTCTCAAATTTAGTAATTCCACAAATAATTCAATTTTAAACTCAACCAAGTTAACGTTCTCCCAATCCATCCTGCCTCCTGACTTGGTCTTAATTGCACCGTTTCTGGAAACCCTGTTCTCTGCAAGGCATTCATTAGCAGTGGTCCTCAAACTTGAATCTGCACCAGAATCTGGAGGGCTTGTTAGAATACAGACCTCCCCCCTTGCTCCCAGAGTTCCTGATTCTAAGCAGGTCTGGAGTGGTACCAGCCTCTGCTGATTCTGCTGGTCTAGGGACCACACTTTGAGAACCACTGCACTACGACATTGCATGTGCTGATTTTTCTCTGTTGAATCTATTTCTGACGACAGTTCCCTAGGTCAGTACCATGCCTAAATCTCTGCAGAGTCATAGGAGATATTCCTACGCTCTTCTTGACTTTCTGTGGACCCACAGAAGTGAGGAGACCGGCATGTGCTCCTTCTGCCTGGCCAGGTGTGGCCGCCACTTCTGTCTGTCTGCTACTCCACCCTTCCACTGACACTTTAGACTTCTGTTTTTAGACAGCCCCTCTACGTCTAAAATCTATCCAAGGGCTTTCCTCCCTCCTCACATCCACCCATCAGGCCTTTGCTCAGGGAAGAGGGAAAGAAAGAACTACTTCTGGCCCTTCTGAACCCAATGTATCCTTCCGCGAAGTTTTGTCTTCTCTGAGAAAACATTCGTTCTTATGTCACCCTGCAGTCTTCTCAGATGCGTGTGCTCCTTCCTTCATGCCTTTCCATTTGGGGGTTTCAGAACTGTTTCCCCCAATAAAAGCATAATTTTAAGCTATTAAAGTGGACGCCTTAAATATTAGCTGATACGGTTTTAAGGCCTATTATATAGGTCTAAAACCAGACTTTTGTGTTTTATAATTTCAGGTCCTCTTTGATAATAAAGCTCAATTTAAGATTTAATTTTAATTGTAGTAAGTCCATAAGAGCAGAGGAACAACTCAAAACAGCATTAAAAAATCAGTTAAATTTCAAAATGTTGCCCAGCTTAAATATTTTCGGTCCATTTTTTAATAATGGCATACTTGCTGTCTCTGTGCTTTTGGTGAAAATGTTACTTTTGGGGACACTGGTGTTTCTTTACTAGTATAAAAAAAAACCTCCGTGGGCCATTGTTAGAATTAACTTTATCATTTTAAGGGTTATACTCAGATTCGAGTGCTCCTACCTGCCCTGCCTGAACAGAAGGCTCAGGTGCAGATTCTCTGAGCTTTCCCTCCAGAATCCTCTCTCTGTGGACCCTGAATGAGGAGCCTGAGGAAGCCAGATGCTGGAGGGAGTTGTGTCTGAATGAAATTACCCTGAATCTAATTTGGCTTCACTCTGTGTGTTTAGAATAGAAGCATTGCTAGTTGAACATGGAATGCCATGTTAATTAACTCACATGCACAAATAATGTGCAGTGAACAGGATCGCAGACTGATTAAAAATGAGAAGTGCAGACAGTAGAAATATAAGCTAAACTTCCTGTGGCCTATGATTCACCTAGTACAGGATGATGGCAGACCAAAATTGTAAGTGGACAGAGAGTTAATAGTGTATAGGGAGCTAATGAATGCTTATATTGAAAAAGAACCCCATAACTTACATTTCAGTTATAGACTCCTAGTTTAAAACCTTTTAGGGAGTAATCTGTTATTAATTACAACTCAAATGGCATAGGGGCACCTGGGTGGCTCCATCAGTTAAGTGTCCAGCTCTTGATTTAACCTTAGGTCAGGATCTCATGGTTTGTGACTTCGAGCTGTGCGAGTACAGAACTGGCTTAGGATTCTCTCTCCTTCTCTCTCTCTGCCCCTCCCCTGCTCATGATATCTCTTCCTCTCTGAAAATAAATAAACTTCAAAACAAAACAAAAAGCTTAAATAGCATATATTTGAATGAAAGTAATCATTTCACATGTGTGTGTCTATTTTTATATGTATGTATACATATATATAATCACACTTATTCTTTTTTCTCTATTATATTACTAGCTACCACTAAGTGTCCACTATGTGTTAAAACTTCAATAATGTGTCTTTGATAAAATATGCCTGTGAAGCCAAGATTATTATCCAGATTTTACAGCCTAAGTAAGCTTAAGGACAGACAGTACTAGTCCAAAAAATGTCTGCACGGACTTAAACCTAGAATTGTTTAAGTCCAGATATCCTGTATTTTTTTCTTAATTCAGATAATTTGATTTGTTTTTGGCTTTTAAATTAAAACATAGTGATTATTCAAGTGTTCTAATTGTTGGGGTAATTAGTGGGATGCCATGGGCTAATCTGAAAGAGTTACTTACCAAACAAGAGAAGCCTATGGCTAAATAAGCCTCATGTGTTAGAAGAGCAAAAAAAGCTTAGTATTCTCACCCCAAAAGGAAAGAAAATAAGAAAGAAAGGAAATGGTAGCAGTGTGGTGATATATATGTTCATTCCTTTGATTATGGTGATCATTTAACAATGTATACATATGCCAAAATAGCATGTTGGGTGTCTTAAGTAGGTATGCTTACCATTTGTCAATTATACCTTAATACAACTGAGAAATGAGAAAATGAAAGAAAACTCGAAAGCTAGTGTGGCCAGAGTATCCCTTATAAAAGGAAAACAGAGATGGAGTCAGAAAGGTGGCAGGGGTTAAGATTATGTAAAGCTAGGGAAGAGCACTGGGTGTTGTATGGAAAACAATTTGACAATAAAATATTATGGAAAAAAAAAGATTATGTAAGGCTAAGGTTTGCATTTTATTCTACATTAGATAAGGAAGCCATTAAAATGTATTGACCAGAGAAGTGATGTGCTCCAATCTGGTAAAGTGTTGCTCTGTAAACCAAAGAGTCCAGTTTGGAGGTCATCCTTGCTATATGAAATAAGAGGCAATCATGAGTTGGCCATGGATTTGACATAGAGTGTAGATAAATGAGGAACTTCCTGTAAGCAGATTCAACAGGACTTGCTGGTAGTAGTATCAAAGTGTATAATAAGTTTACAAGTTACAAGTTTACTAACTGTCTTTGATGTTTAAACTCTTGGTTTTATTGGACTGAAGTGATAGTCAATGTTTATGTAAGTAGAAAATGCAAAGTGTGTTTAATCTGGGAGACCCCTGAGCATATTTAACAGGTGGTAAATAACAGCAGAGCTTCCAGTCTGGCCATGGTGGAGTAATTGATACTGGTCTTGTTCTCTTTCTGTTAACAACTAGAAGACTAGCTGTGTGCCCACAAATCTGGCTCTGATTCACGTAACAAAGATTTAAAAGCTTTGGTGATTCAAGGAGACTAATAAGTAACTGTCAAAGCAAAATCCAAAACTACTTAAAGGAAGACCAAAGGTTCAACAGTGTAGCATTCTCAAGTGTGTCAAGTCAAAAAAAAAAAAAAAAAAAAAGATTAGACATGAAGAGAAGCTTAAAATTTTGACTCATAACCAGAAAACAAGGAAGAAGATGATTGGCAGGCTTCTGAGAAAGTAGGAAAAGATGGGACACTGAGTAGAGCTGAAAGAATTCATCCTCAGATACAATAAAGAAGAGTATTTCATTGAATCAATAGTGAAAGATCCAGTACAGATCAGTTAAGGCCAGGAGTCGTTTGAAAGAATTTCTGTATTATGGCTTCTATATTCTCTGAATTAGGTCTTTGCTAACTTAGGCATTTTGCTGAGTTTGAGATTTTGGAAGTTTTCATTTTATTTTGTTCTCTTTCAGTCTGATTTATTTCTTGCATCTGGTTAACTTAAAATCTAAATTTTTTCAGGCCTTAAAACTTTGTTAAGTCTATAATTTTAGCAAAAGCTTTTTTTTTTTTTAATCAGCTATTAAAATCCGGATGTAACCATGTATTCAAGTTTGTAAATTTTTGGAGAATGATACTTACATTTCCAGATTATGAATTTGACAATGGAAAAATAGTTTTTATAAGGGCTTCATTAATATAAAACAAACTCCAATCTTATAGTTTCACATTTTTTAATATTAATAACGATATGCCTTAAATTCTTCATAATCCAATGTCAGTAAAATTGATAGGTGGAATTATATGTGCATATAAATTATTTCTGTACAAACAAAGCATTCATGTTTTTACAAAAGCTAATCTTTGGGGAATCACAGGTGTCCATGTGGTAAGAACAACGTCATAGCATACATATGAAAGAGGGGACTGACAGTAAGCCTGATTTTGTAAGTACCAAATGTTGCTAACTAGAGCAAGAACATAATTACTATGGAGTCAGTTTTCAATACAAAATTTCATAGATAAATAAATTGCCCAATGGGTCAAATTTGACAATGAAATTATTTGCAAGGGGGTGGAAAAGACAGTTATCTCTACTCTATTCCATTAAACAAAAATATATTTAGCATTTGCTCTGATTCTGGCACTGTGCTAGATACAGGGAATACAAAAATAAGTAAGACTCATTTTCTAATTACAAAACAATTACAGCTACAGGAACTCCTGGACTCAGTATAAGCCATTTTAAAAAATATACTCACACATAAATAATATTTCACTAATTTTGGTTTCTATATTACAAATTAAAAATAAAATTATTTATTAATATTTCTGTGAAGGTAGTCCAGTCTGATTATACATTCCTCCCCCAAAAAATCACACTGGATCCTGAATTATTTGCATTATTTTTTCATAGATATCCAATTTACTGTTTAGATTTATGGTTTGCAAACAATAATGATCTTTCTGCTTAATGTGACTACAGCAAGATCACCCTGTCCATAGCAGAATATATATAAATATTGTTAAACAGAGGAAACAAACACAATATTGATATTTTAAAATATTCCTCCTGAGCTCTTGGTAGAGTGATACAAAATGATTTCATTATGTAAATGGAAGGCAAATTAAAATTATCTCAGATAAAATGTAATTACGGAGAGCCCTGGCTGGTATGAATGAATGGTCTGATTGAATCTGACCATTTTATGTTTTTGCGAACCATAATTTAGTAGATCGGCACATGAATAGAAGAGAAAAATTAAATCAACTTATTAAAAATGGAAAATTCTGAAAGGGTTCACAACTGAAGTGATTTCACTCGTCAAAAAACATGCCGTCTGCCATTTGTGAAAGGTTTAATATATTGCAGAAGAGTGTCATTTGATTCAGGGTTTGACTGGCACTAAGCCATTTTGTCATTCACCCACTGAATGACAAAATTACATTCAGTCCTCAATGTCGGATTATAAACATTAGCAGGAACCCTCCATTCATCACCAACTCTCTATTTACCCAAATTATGATCTCACTGATTATGCAAATGTGGTTTAGTTGCAGCTTGATTAATTCAGGCTCCATGCTTTGATCACGCTGTAATATGATAGCATTGCCTACTGATGTAGAGCCCTTCCGCGCCCTGCAGGCACTCCTGATAAAGTCCGCATTCTTAATAGCTATCAGGTCTTGTGATGCGCCTTTCTGCCCTCCAGTCTCAACCCTGGTTCTTCTGGGCCTGCCTCCACAACAGCCACGCTGCTCAGACTGTAGGCTTAGCTCCCTCTTAACCCTGAGCCTCAGTGTTCACTCTCCACCTGGGTAACTCATTCCTGTTCTTTCAGTTTCATTTTATCTTTTACTTCCTTGAAGAGAAAGTGACTATCTTCCAAGGCTAGAGAATAGATACAGTGTTTACCTTGTTGAATCCATTGCATTAAACAAATTCCTAGCTTTTAGATTTTATTTATTTCAGTAATTCACTCATCATTCTACAAATACTTATTAATCAACTGTTACATGTCAGACATTGTTGTAGGCATGAGGAGAGCAAGAGACTTTGTAAGACAAAGTCCCTTCCTCATGAGGCTTACACTTTTGTAATTACTATGGAACATTGAGATATAGAGACAGAAGATCATTTTAGAAAATGAGAAGTACTAAGAGGAAAAATCAATCATGTGTCAGGGATAAGGCCTCTTAGAGAAACTTTCATTTGAGCTGGATCTTAAAAAATGAAGAAGAAAATCTGTGTCAAACTCTAGAGAAAGAATATTCTAGTCAGAGGAAATGCAAAGGTCTTAGATCTAAGATGGGGGGAGCTTGGCATATGGAAAGCCAGGTGCCCAGAAAAAAAGTGCGGAAGCATTTGGGGTAATAAGAACCGAGCTTAGGCAGTGGCTGGACCCTGAGGCATATGGTGGGTCTTAGTTTTCAGGTTGGGTCTGATTTTATATCATAAGGGAAACGGCTAGAGGATATGTAGCAGAGGGTGATCTTATATAGGGCTTCAGAGAAGTTACACTGCTACTAATGAAATGTAGGAGCAACAAGAATGGAAGCAGAAATGATGGTTTGACCTAAAGTTTAGTGATAAGTGTCAAGATTCAAGATACAGTTTGATAAATGGAATCCTGAAGGCATGCGATAATCTAGATGCAGAAGGTGAAAGACATCAGTAAGTACTTACTGAAATTAATGGTCTTATTTTAACAGTACTGCAGAGAAGTCTTAGATTACATCATGAATTCTCAACATCAACACTATTGACATTTCACTCTGGATAATTCTTTTTTGTGGGGATTGTCCAGTGCCTTGCAGAATGGCTAGTAGCACCCTTGGCCTCAACCCATTACGTGCCAGCAACAACCCTTGATTTTAACAATCAACAATGTCTATACATTGTTGCTAAATGTCCCCTGGGGATAAAGTCTTCCCTGGTGGAGGATCACTGGCTTTGATATATGAAATGAGACTTCATTTGTAACAGTGTTGCAAATATTAGGATACACTTATCAAGGAAAGTAAAAATATTTTCTGGTTTTAAAACTTGTGGGCTCCTGGGTGACTCAGTCAGTTAAACGTCTGACTTCTGCTTGGGTCACGAACACGCAGTTCATGGATTCAAGCCTCACATCTGGCTCTGTGCTGACAGCTCAGAGCCTGAAGCTGCTTCAAATTCTGTCTCCCTCTCTGCCCTTCCCCCGCTCACACTCTGTATCTCTCCCTCCGAAAAAAATGAAAAAATAAAAACATTTAAAAATTAAAACTTTTGAATAGAAGATAATGGCCATCTTTTCTGGATGACGATTTTGCAGCTATTTTGTGAGGAATTTTTTCAGATGTATCATTCATCAATTAAAATATATTTTAATATTTAGAACCAGGAATCTCCAGTAGATGGCCTGATGGTAAATCCTACCTGTGTCATTCACCAGCTGGAGTTAGTGATAATAATATTAGAATCCTTCTCATGAGGGTTTTTTTACATGTAAAACCTGCAAAGCACTTAGAATAGCTCCTGGCACATAGTATAAACGTTAGTTATTACTCAGAAAACTGGTGATTTTTGGATGATTCCATAAAGAAATTCTCTTCTCCTCTCAAAGCACCACAAATGTACTTTCTATAAAAATAGTAGAAAGATAAGTGGTGATTGAAGTTACTGTGATTTATTTCAGAGTCCCTGTCAGGATGACATGACTCACTATAGGGGGTTTGTCTAGAGACTCTTCTGGATTTGTCACCACTGGTTCTGGGACATTTCTGCCCATCATCATTCCCTCTCCTTTCTCAGCATAGATCCAGTTCTAGGGCAGAGAGATTGGGAAGGCAGTGGGTGGCGCTTGCGAAGCAATGGAGAAGGAGGACCTTCTTCAGACATTAGAGGTGTGAACAAGCTGAAGAGGAGCAGTGCTTAGTCTTTTAACTCATGATGTAGTTTTTTTAAGTTCATTTATTCATTTTAAGAGAAGGAGAGGGAACACGCATGTGTGAGTGCAGCAGCGGCAGAGAGAGAGGGAATGCGACAGAATCCAAAGAGCAGGTTCGGCACTGCTGGCCTGGAGCCCGACACAGGCTCCGACTCACAGACCGCAAGATCATGACCTGCGGGTGCCTGGGTGGCTCAGTCGGTTAAGCCTCTGACTTCGGCTCAGGTCAGATCTTACGTTCATGGGTTTGAGCCCCACGTTAGGCTCTGGGCATGACAGCTAGCTCAGAGCCTGGAGCCTGCTTCTGGTTCTGTGTCTCCTGCTCTCTCTGCCCCTCCCCCTCTCATGCTCTATCTCTCTCTCTATCAAAAATAAATAAAAAACATTAAAAAAATTAAAAAAAAAAAGATCATGACCTGAGCCTAAACCAGCAGTTGGACTTGCAACCAACTGAGCCCCTGAGCATTCAGGCGCCCCTAACTTATGATGTACTTAAGAGGTGCATTTCTTTGGTAGCAACTATCACAGTGTAAACTTGATGCTAACTATAACTAAACCTATTATCATGGGTCATGTGGTTCAATCTCAGAGTAAAGAATACACAGGCCAGTAAGTATAAGCAACTGTGAAATAATTCAACTATTCTTCATATTTCCCCCATGCAGTGAGTAGTCTCCATAGGCCATGGCAATACTTAGCTTTCTTTCTTTTCTTTTTCATTTAAATCCCTTATACCTTATGGCTTATATCCACCATTCCCAAGATATCTTCCCCAGTCTAATTCTTCCCAGGTCTTGTCTTTTATGACTGCCTTCTCCTTTCAGTCTGCAACATAAAATTTAAAAGGACCAATATGGTAGGTAAGGGAGAAAACTGAGCAGAGAGGGCCACCCCACTCTTTGATGGACAAATGTCAAAAATGTGTGAGATGATAAAGCATTGATTCCTTTTTATCTGGTCCCAGCAGACTATGATTTTGCCACACTCTTTTCTTCTCTCCTTAAGCTGTTCTCATGGTTTTGATATACCCCTTGTTGGTCAAATCAAGTATCAAATGGTACATTTCTTCACAATGACCCCCATACTTTCTCTTCTTGTTCCGTTTTCTTGGCTAGACTTCATTGCCTTTCACTAGCCTCAGGTAAATTAGCATGCATCCATTCATTTCAGGTCACATTGTCAAATCCTCTGTGAGTTCTGGGCTATACAGTGTTAAGAGGTTAAATGGTTAATATAAATGTGCTTCAATTATATTAATACTTAATATAGCTGAATGCATTTAATAAAACTATTTCTTCAACTACTCTAAATTCCTATCTTGTTGCCTTGCCCATGTGCTCATTTTTATCTTCTTGCCATTAAAGTTATATGGTCTTCCATAGCTAAACACTCCATACTGTCCTTTCTATCTAACAAAATTTTGGTCATGAGTAAGCCTCATTTCATGTTTCCAGTGAAGCCTTCCTATTCTTTTAACTCACAGTAATTCCTCTATTCTAACAAATGAAGCATTCATGATTTATACTATACAAGATGTCACTTGACTAGAAATTATTCTGTACTAATTACTAATTGTTTCTACTTTATAAGCCTCATTTCCTTAATAAGATTGTGAGATCTTTAATCAATGGAGCTTGCTACAGTAAAAACTAAAGAAGATTTATCTTAAACATCACAAATGATAAATGGAATGTCATTTTGATGTTTTTCTCAGGGAAGATATATTTATTCTTATTCTGTCCCTTAGTGCCTAGGACTTGAGTGGGTACATACAAGATATCTCCTAAATACATACTGACTTGATATGGCAAATATATAAATAAATTCTACTGTATATATTTTTATAAAATAAAAGGGAGAATGATACCCCTCACTAAAGATTGCATTTGCCTGTAATATATGAAATATATATGTGAGGTTTTAGACAGAAGAGCTAAACATAACTTTTTAAAAACAATTTTATGGACGCTAAAGTTTTTCCATCCTAATCTAGGAAGTAAAGTTGTGTGTTGCTTAATGTAGAATTTAAGCAGTGGTTTTGAAACTTGAATGTGAATTGAATTTTCTGGGTGGCTTTTTAAACAAATTGCTGAGCCCATCCCCAGAGTTTCTGATTCATTAGGCCTAGAGTACAGTAATTTGCGTTTAGGCCTAGAGTACAGTAATTTGCGTTTCTAACAAATTTTCTGGTGATACAGATGCAACTGTCCTAGACACATGATTTAAGAACCAGTGTATAAAAGTGTTCTTTCTCCTAAGGAAAAAATGAGGATTATCATTGGGAAAATGTGGGACCCTGGGGCTTGGAACAGGAATATCTGTGTAGAATGGTTGAAAAAGAGATTCTTAAAAGTCTACTATAGAAGCTCTTCAGTTCTAAGATCATAATTTGGCCTAAGAGTTTACGGACTTGAGTTTACAAACAATTGATTGTTTTTGTAAGAATTCCAGTGCAGTAAGAAAAATCCATCCCATGCCGCATGGTTTGGAGCTGTCTCATACCAGCTTAGTGGAAGATGATGTGTGTATCTCTTCCCAACTCCATGTTCAATGACACCACTTTCATAGCTTGATATTGGCCATGGTGGGGATATTTTCACCAAGGAAATTGGCCATGACTACAGACAATTTTTTTTGAGAATCAGTTGTTCAACATTTACCAGCCTGACATTAATCCCATGTCACCTTTTTTAGTCAACATTATTGATAAGTTTCATCATGGTCCCCAAGATACTTCCTTGAGAAGGCACTTCATTAAAATTATCCACAAATGATGATTCCTGCTTCCTATGACTAACCAGCATCCCATTTTCCATTGGCAAGCAGCATAGGATCTGTTCAAGCTCCCATGCAAGAGCAGGCCAATTTTCAAATCCCATTTTTGAGGGACCACTTCCTGGGGCCACTTTTGATAAAAACTTCTATATCAGTCGGTGTCTACTCAGAAAACAGGAATTACAGCAGTTATTTTTACAGAGAATTTAATATAAAGAATTGTTAGCTTGGTATACAGAAGGGTAAAGTAGATCTTAAAAATCTGAAAAAAAATACATTAAGATATCATGGCATACATCTCCTATTAGATATATATAGGAAGTATGTATTATCACAGGGAAAGGGAAATCAGGGGGAAAGTTAGAGTTGTTAAAATTTAGAAACTTGGAAAGTGAGCCCCACCAAACTGAAACTCAGACCTCAGAGAAAGGAGTTAATTCTATTTGGGTGGCTTTAGGTCCTGAGAAAGGGACCTATATTCTGGACCTAATGACTTAGGGGAGGGTCACACTGGGCTCATGCTGACATCTATGTCAGCATGTCTAAGAGAACATATACAGAGTCTAAATGAGGGAAAAACAGATAATACAACAAAAGCATTAAAAAACCTAGAGAAATATGTCTGGAACTTGATTCCAGAGTACTGGGCAAAAGAGAATACAATTTAACAATGAATCACACCAAAATGATTGACGTTCAGTGTATTTATTAGGAATTAGTAAGTTAGTGTTAATGAATGTATTTCAAAGTGTGCATGTGTCATGACTTAAAACTTGGCCTCGGACATGGTACCTTTAACAATGTTTAGATGCAAAGACTTGGCTAACACAGTGGAGAGGAAGGAATGCAAAGGAATGGGCAATCGGAATATTAGAAACAATAATGTTCTTTCTCCAAATGCTTGAAAAACTGAACACTGTAATGAAAGAACAGACTTTATGTATGAGTAGAGTTTAATCTTTTTCTTTGTGGATCCAATTCTCAGTGAATGATTCTAAAAGCATCAGCAAATCCCAGTGTGGATATCAATGCAGAATTGGGCCCAAAGCTAGGATTTCTATTACCTAAAAGAGTATTTTTCTGTAAAATATCATGTTAGCAGTCAAGTTCCAGGACTTTATCTTTGTCAAAGTTTATATTTTATAGCATACTCTACACAACAGAAAGCAGCCAGAAATATAGAATGACACCCTAGGAATATATTACTGTACTAAACAGAAGAGTCATGTACCAGGGTGGTGAGGATGAATTCTCATGAAAATCTTATACATTATCTGCTCACTTTCCAAAGCGTACATCTGCCTCATTTGTATTCTGGGATAAATTCTTGGATGATGACTGAGAATGCCATTTTATTGGTATCAGCGAGTTTTAATAATTCTTGCAAAGATGAATATACAAAGTGAAAGTATAACTGAAAACCATATAACCTGAGGCTACATTTATTAATAAGCATTGAATATGTTCTTTGGAGTTTTTCTTTGATGCAAAGTATATTGAAATGAATGTTTTAGTAACATTTTAATGTTTTATCAGTAACCAGTATGATGAAACTTTGGACTGAAAAATGATAGCTGTAAAAAAAACTTTTGTATTTTCCACTTATGACTGTTTGCCTTATGTATCTCAATAAAATAGGAAATATATCTGCCTGGTTATTGAAAATGGGCTATAAAATTTAGAGCCTCTTTAAATCTTTTGAAATACTTACTGTTTCTGATGATGTAATTACCCTAAACTGACATCCAGAGATGTGTTTTGGATTAATTAATTTAATTATTAATTAATTATAGTATTAATAAAGCATTGCAATTATCCTGATTTTCACATAAGCAGTAAGCCATAACTCAAGAAAAGAAAAGCAAAACCTCATACATTAAAAAAATAGTACTTGAGCAAAAACTGAGTGAACAAACTGAGAATACAAATTGAAGGAGTCATTTTTCAGATCAAATCAAGCCAGTTATTATAAATAATTTCAAAAAGTGGATTTTGATGTCAGGTAGGTCTAGGTCCACATTTGGGCTCTTAAATTTGCCTATTATGGGACCTAGGTGTTTACCTAAATCTCCAGGTTTCCAAGTTTATTTTCTCTCTGCAAATGGAAATAACATCTGACTTTCAGAGTTTCACATGCCCTATTTACTTGGAATGTCTCTCTGTCCTTCATCACCGCTTCACCTGGCATCTTGTAGCTTACATATTTATATTACTTCTTCAGCAAAGTCTTCCCTTATCAGCTGATTTATCCATTATGGTTTTGACCACAATGGAAATTGATTCATGGTGAGTATTGTTTAGTGTCTTTCTCCTTCATTAGTCTGTTTATGAGAGCAGAAGTCATTTCTGTATTGTTAATGGCATCTCCTCAGTAGATATTCAATATACACTGTGGAATGGATGAATGGATATCGTATAAAGCATCTGACATAGTAGATAAGCAATAAATGGTAGTTAGTGTATATTCATCATTTATTTTTTATATAATTGCTATAATTGTGTAGTCTTTAATAAAAATCTGCTATGGCATTATTTTGTGCAGTGACCTTTTTTGTCCTATAGAGTTAAGACACTATAGCATAAAAATCAAAGGGCAAATTTTATCACTTCATCAGATGACTGTGTTGGCTCTTATTTACCTGAAGAGTTTTCTAGATGTAAGACTTTTTAGAGTTGAAAATTATCCTTTTGTGCCTGCTAGAAAAAATGCTGATACTCTCTTTAATTTTTACTCAGAGTTAAATACTTTTTTTAAATGATTCACTTTTGATTATAGGTACAAGCATTAAAACAAGATAAAACATGTATCTATGGGCTACCCATTTATAGGCTATGCTATTTATAGGCTAACAAATTTACCGCAGAGTTAGAGGGCACAACCCAAAGGAGCTAGCGGACAGCATTATCTTTCTTCCAAACTGGACCTTTTCTCCCAGCTCCCTGGTCTGAGGCAGGCCATTATTAATTCATGGGAAGTCACTTGGCATCCACCTAGTCAGGCTAGTATTTGCAAAAGGAGAGATAACTCTTCTTAAAAGATGGTCTCCCTCATAATCCTTTACTCCTGTTCCACAAAGGACCTCCTACAAAGGAATTTCCACTGAAAGATTCAGTTTCCTCCATGGCAAAGCCAGGGTCCCACCCCTAATGAGGACTGAGGAATAAGTGGTATGAGCCTTTTAGAAAGTTTTAGAATCCTGACTTTTTAAAAAAATTTTTTTAATGTGCTTTATTTATTTTTGAGAGACAGAGAGAGACAGCACGAGCAGGGGAGGGTCAGAGAGAGAGAGACACAGAATCTGAACACAGACTCCAGGCTCTGAGCTGTCAGCACAGAGCCTGATGTGGGGCCCAAACCCACAACCTGCGAGATCATGACCTGAGTTGAAGTCAGATGCTTAACTGACTGAGCCACTCAGGTGCCCCGGGATCCTGACTTAAACAGCGTTACCAAAGAAAAGAAGTGCAGGCCATATTCCAAGCGTAAATTATTTTCTTCACAAAGGTCATAAAAATTGATTTACAGAATTTAAAAAATAGATATAAGCATAATGACACTACTTCTTATAATCATTGTCAGTAGTAGTTTTGGCACAGATCTGTCCAGAGCCCTTTAAGGTGTGTGTGTGTGTGTGTGTTTAAATTTATGAACTAGACATATAGATAAATCTTTAATGCTTTTCTACTTCGTATGTATACAATAAGCATATGACTGTAGCATAATGCTTTATGAACATCCTTTATGTTACATATTATTCTACAGTATAATTTTATTGATTATGTAATATTTTATGGAAAGAAAGTAACCCTATTGTTGGAAAATTTAAATATTACCTAATTGTTTGACATTGTATAGTTTTATTTCCTTATACATATGAAGCTCTAGTATTATTTCATATGTATTTGCATTCATGACTGATGATTTTATCAGGATATATTTCTAAAAGTGCAGCCTCTTGGTAAAGCATATGCAAGCCTTCAAAGATATTGACACATACTGCCAAGCCATCACCCAAAATTTTTGTGCCAATTTAAACTCATGTATGCAAGTGCATATGAAGGGGTCTGTTTCCTGGTGCCCTCCCGAACACCAATTACTTAATTAAACATCAATGTGTTGTGCTGCGTTGGTGCCAGAAAAGAATCTGATGCCCCATGGCTTTGTTCTTTTGAAAAGTAGCCTATTGAGGTAACATTGCCGCATCTGCTCTCAGGCTGAGTTAATTTTCTGGAGCAACGGGAAGAGTTCTCGAACAACGCTCCATGGGTGTCTTTTCCTTTCTCTGAATTTGCCTGTGGATGTGGATTTCTTTACTGGATAGCTAATGCATATTGCATGCTTACAATGCACTTTATACATATTTAACTTAATGTTTCAGTTACTTCATAGCACAGCTACTGTTATCCCCAGTTTCTAAGTGGGAAAACTGAGGCACAGTGAAATTAAATAAATTATACGTTGAATGTTCTACAGCTAGTGAGTGAGCTGAGATTTGAACAAAGCTGGTCCAACCCAGAATGTCTACTCTTCAGCACTATGTAACATGACCACAGAAAAGGGTGCTGATGAGTAGAAATTTACATTTCTGATGTATTTGTGCAAAAAAACCACATGAATTTATTTGACTAGTCAAAGACGTATGCCATGCCATTACTATGCAGACAAAAACAAAAACAAAGAAAAACAAATAATAGACTTGCCAATTGGACTGGGATTAGGGAATGTTCAGTGAAGACTTAATAAATGAAGTGAGCTTGAACTCAGTCTTAAACAATGACTGTGCCTACCAGGCAGATGTGACATGATGCAAAGAATGACAAGGGCCCGACAAGTGAGGGAGCCGTTGGGCCAAAGCACGGAGGTGTGAAGCCGTATCATGTACCAGGCGGAAGAGCATGCGCTGGGACACCGACTTTGTGAGGAGCAGTTCCCAAGCTGTTCACATCACTTTTCTCCTGGTTGGAAGGCACACCTTCTGCTTCCTATGCCTAGAGTTTAATGTGTGGGGCAGAGGTTTCCTTTAACTTGTGTTACTTACTTTCTGTATCAAAATTTCCTAGGGAGAGGTAGACTGCTCTAGTGTCTGTTAAGTGAATGAATGGATGAATGAATGTTTGCATTCAAGTGTAGGGACTGCCAGATCAAGCAAAGAAAAGGAAGAATGCGGAATTAAGAAGTCTGTCCTTGTTTTGGTTTGGAAAGAGCTGAAGGGACATTTCAACTTTCTTTAAATGGTTCTTGGGGTTCCTTATTATAAAAATTGCTTCTAAATGTGCTGACATTTTTATTCAGTCATTTAGAATGTTCATTAGAGACAGGATCATGAATAATATAAATTTATTACAAAGTCCACTCCTGCAATTAAATGTTTCCTGTAGGTAATTCAAAATAAAAACCTTAATGACAGTTTTTTTCTATGGCAACCATATTCTTTTACATGCCTGGAGCTAAGGCTGAACTGATTTGTGTTGAATTTATTGAGACATAAAACTTACAGTGACCAGGATTCAGTTTGAACTTCTGAATTGTGAAATGTGAATGGTGGGGAAACAATCTCAATTTCATGAATTTAAGCTTACTGATAGACCAATATAACAAAGTGAAACAAATGACATCCTATGCTTGCTCTAACTCCAGCTTGTGTCTACAAAGCGCAGTTGCTATACTCATTGATTTTAGCATATTCAAAACTAACAAAGACTTTTCAAAAATATTCTAATTACCTGGGGGTACCTGGGTGACTCAGCCAAGTAAGCAGCCATCTCTTGACTTCAGCTGAGGTCATGATCTCATGGTTCGTGGGTTCAAGCCCAATGTTGGGCTCTGTGAGGACAGCTCAGAACCTGGATCCTGCTTCGGATTCTGTGTCTCCCTCTGTCTCTGCCCCTCCCTCACTCACGCTCTGTCTCTCTCTCAAAAATAAACAAACATTTAAAATAATGTTTTAAAAATTCTAATTACTTGGAAAAAAGTGAATTGCTTTCTACTGTCTTTTTAGCAATCAATGGCAATAAAGACTGTGCAGGTGCCTTAGAGAATGCTTAATTATCTTTTTGAGATCCTCTGAGGACAATTAATAGAGGTTTGTAAAAAGGGAAAGTTAATTAACTTGCACTAAGGACTATACCCATATAATGAAATATAAATAAAATATTGTTAACATAGGTTGTTTGATACATGATAGGTAATTTTGCAAAATGAAAAAATAAGCAATAAAAATATTTTATTTTTTAATTTTTTATAGATTTTAATTCCAGTATAGTTGAGATACAGTGTTATATTAGTTTCCGGTGTATAAATCATGATTCAGCCATCCCACATATCACCCGGTGCTCCTCAGGGAAGGGCCCGCTTCGTCCCCATCAGCTATTTCACTCATCCCTCCACCCCCCTCCCTTCTGGCAACCATCAGCTTGTTCTTTGTATTTAAGAGTCTGTTTCTTGTGTTCTCTCTCTATCTCTCTTTTTTCCTATACTCATTTGTCTTGTTTCTTAAATTCCATATATGAATAAATCATGGTATTTGTCTTTCTCTGACTTATTTCGCTTAGCATTATATACTCTCTAGTTCCATCCATGTTCCATCCATGTTCCATCCAATATATATTCCATTGTATGTGTATATATATATATATATATATATATATATACACACATATACATATATATATATATATATATGTATACACACACACACACATATATGATACATCTTTATCCATTCATCTGTCAATGGACACTTGGATTGCTTCCAGCGTTTGACTATTGTCAATAATGATGCTATAAACATAAACATGCATATATCTCTCTAAATTAGTGTTTTGGCATTTTATTTTAGTGTTTGGTAGTTTACCCAGTTATGTGTCTACTGATTTATAGGGTAGTTTTATTTTTAATTTTTGGAGAAACCTCCATACTGTTTTCCACAGTGGCTGCACAAGTTTGCATTCCCACCAACAGTACAAGAGGGTCCCCATTTCTCCACATCCTCACCGACACTTGTTACTTCTTAGGATTTTGATTTTAGCCTTTCCAACAGATGTGAGGTGGTATTTCATTGTGGTTTTGATTTGTATTTCACTGATGATGAATGATACTGAGCATATTTTCAAGTGTCTGTTGGCCATCTGGATGTCTTCTTTATAGAAATGTCTGTTCATGCCTTCTGCCCATTTTTAATTGGATTATTTGGTTTTGAGGGGTTGAATCAATTGTATAAGTTATTCATATATTTTGAATACTAATGCTTTATTGGATATGTCCTTTTAAAAAACTTTTTTAGTGTTTATATATTTTTGAGAGACACACACACAGAGTATGAGCAGGGGAGGGGCAGACAGAGAGGGAGACACAGAATCCAGCTTCAGGCTCCAGGCTCTGAGCTGTCAGCACAGAGCCCAACATGGGGCTCATATCCATAAACCATGAGCTCATGACCTGAGCCAAACCCAGGTCAACCTACTCAGCCACCCAGGCACCCCTTAGGTATGTCATTTTTTAAGGTTTATTCATTTTTGAGAGAGAGAGAGAAAGGGCAGAGAAAGGGAGAGAGAAAGAGAATCTCAAGCAGGTTCCTCACTGCCAGTGCAGAGCCCAACTCACAAATCATGAGATCATGACGTGAGCCGAAATCAAGAGTTGGAGGCCTAACCACCTGAGCCACCCAGATGCCCCATTTGGATATGCCATTTGCAAATATCTTCTCCCGATTCACTAGATTGCCTTTTAGTTTTATTGGTTGTTTCCTTCTCTGTACAGAAGCTTTTTATTAATGTAGTCTCAATAGTTTACTTTTATTTTCCTTGTCTCAGAAGACCTGTCTAGAAAAAATGTTGCTATGGCTTACATAAGAAACATTACTGCCTGTTCTCTCTTCAAGGATTTTTATGGTTTCAGGTTTCACATTTAGGTCTTTAATCCACTTTAAATTTATTTTTGTGTATGGTGTAAGAAAGTGGTCCAGTTTCATTCTTTTGCATGTAGCTGACCACGTTTTCCCAGCGCCATTTGTTGAAGAGATCATCTTTTTCCCATTGGATATTATTTCCTGATTTGTCAACGATTAATTGACCATATAATTGTGGGTTTATTTCTGGGTTTTCTATTTTGTCCCACTGATGGATGTGTCTGTTTTGGTGCCAGCACCATACTGTTTTTTATTACTACAGCTTTGTAACGTAAGTGGAAATTCAGAATTGTGATACTTCCACTTTGCTTTCTTTTCCAAAATTGCTTGCTATTCAAGGTCTTTTGTGGTTCCATATAAATTATAGGATTGGTCTAGTTCTATGAAAAATGCTGTTGACATTTTGATAGGGATTGCATTAAATCTATACATTGCTTTGGGTAGTATGGCCATTTTAACAATACTTGTTTTTCTAATCCATAAGCATAGACTGTCTTTCTATTCTTTGTGTCATCTTAAATTTCTTTTATCAGTGTTTTATTTTTTTTATTTTTTTAATGTTTCATTTATTTTTGATACAGAGAGAGACAGAGCATGAGAGGGGGAGGGGCAGAGAGAGAAGGAGACACAGAACCGGAAGCAGGCTCCAGGCTCTGAGCTAGCTGTCAGCACAGAGCCCGATGCGGGGCTCGAAGCCACGAACAACGTGAGATCTGACCTGAGCCGAAGTCAGAGGCTTAACCGACTGAGCCACCCAGGCGCCCCTTATCAGTGTTTTAAAGTTTTCAGAGTACACGTCACTTATTTGGTTAGGTTTATTTCTAGGTATGTTACTATTTTTGGTGCAAGTATAATTTCTATTTCTTCTGCTTCATTATTAGAGTATAGAAACACAACAGGTTTCTGCACGTTGATTTTGTATCCTGTGACTTTACTGAATACATCTATCAGTTCCAATAGTTTTTTGTGGGAGTCTTTTGGGTTTTCTATATATAGTATGTCATCTGCAAATAGCAAAAGTTTTCTTTTTCCTTATCAAGTTGGATGTCTTTATTTCTTTTTGTTGTCTTATTGTTGAAGCTAGGACCTCTAGTACTGTGTTGAAGAAAAGTCATGAGATGGACATCCTGTCTTATTCCTGACCATAGGGGAGAGACACTCTCAGTTGTTTTCCACTGAGCATATTACCTGTGGCTCTTTGATACACAGCCTGTGTTATGTTGAGGGATGTTCCGTCTAAACCTACTCTGTTGAGGCCCTTTATCATGAATGGTTGCTCTATTTTGTCAAATGCATTTTCTACATCTATTGAGAGGATCATTTGGTTCTTCTCCTTTCTTTATTAATGTGTTGTATTATGTTGATTGATTTACAAATATTGAACGACCCTTGCATCCTGGGAATAAACCCCTTGATTTATTGATTTTCAGATTTCTTGATCATGGTGAATGATTTTTTAAAATGTCTTATTGGATTCAGTTTGCTAGTATTTTGTTGTAGATTTTTGCATCTATGTTCATCAGAGATATTGGCCTGTAGTTCTCTTTTCCTCGTGTCTTTATCCGGCTTTGTTATCAGGGTGATAGTGGCCTCATACAATGAATTTGTAAGTTTTCATTCTTCTTCTTCTTTTTCTTCTTCTTCTTCTTTTGGAATAGTTTGAGAAGAACAGGTGTTAACTTATCTCTAAATGTTTGGTAGAATTCACCTACGAAGCTTTCTGGTCCTGGACTTTTGTTTTTTGGGAGTTTTGTGATTACTTATTCAATCTCCATGCTGGTAATTGGCCTGTTCAAACTTTGTATATCGTTTTGGTTCGTTTTTGGTATGTTATATGTTTCTAGGAATTTATCCATTTGTTCTAGGTTGTCCAGTTTGTTGGTATATAGTTTTCCATGGTATTTTTTTATAATTGTATTTCTGTAGTGTTGTTATTTCTCTTCTTTCATTTGCGATTTTATTTGAGTTTTTGTTTTGTTTTGTTTTTTTGCTTTCTTGCTTTCCGTCCTTCCTTCCTTCCTTCTTGAGTCTGGCTAGAGGTTCATCAATTTTATTGACCATTTGAAAGAACCAACTCCTGGTTTCATCAACCTGTTCTATTGTTTTGTTTTTTTAGTTTCTATAGCATTTATTTCTGTTCTAATCTTTACTATTTCCTTCCTTTGGGGGTTTTGTTTGTTGTTCTTTTTCCAACTTTTTTAGGTGTAAGATTAGATTGTTTATTTGTGATTTTTCTTGCTTCTTGAGGTAGGCCTATATTGCTATTAACTTTCCTCTTAACACCACTTTTGCTGCATCCCAAGGTTTTGGATCATTGTGTTTTTATTTTCATTGTTTCCATGTACCAAAACATTTTATAGCCAGATTGTCACTTTATCTAAAATCATTCCCTTAAAAGGTATGTTTTCTAGTTTGATCATTTCCTTTATTTTCCCCTTAAATTATCTCTTCTTAGAAGTTGGCCAGACCTCCTGAGTAATCCATGGGAATGCACATGATAAGTTTCTGACCTTTCATAGATGCTCAAGGAAAACAGAGTCATTATGAATGCTATTTGCAAGTCTGAAATCACCGCAGACTACTGTATAACTGTTCCTCCAGACATTTTATTGAATATCCCAACTCAGTCTTACCTTCTTCTTAGAGGAAAAACTCATCCTACTCTTCTTTATTCATATTGAGGTCCTTAAAGAAGAAATTTGGGAGTATTTTTTAAATTACCCATTGTTACAGAATTACTTAATGAAATTCTATGTTAAGAAGAAAAGTCCTCTGTGATACTAATGTGAATCAAGGGCATATGTTTCAATTACCTGAGAAAGGCATAGTATATTAGCATGCTTTTCTATGCTTTGTAATATTATACATCATATTTTGTCATGTTGTCTCTGATTTTTTCACGAGGAATAGCCTAAGTGAAGGGTATTGCACCTTAAAAATTACCACTTATTCTAGACCATGTGTTTTGAATTTGGATTTTATATCACCAAAGAGTAGATTGTCTTTTTTTTTTAAGATTTTTAATGTTTATTTTATTGTTGATACAGAGAGAAATAGAGCATGAGTGGGGGAGGGGCAGAGAGAGAGGGAGACAGAATCTGAAGCAGGCTCTAGGCTCTGAGCTGTCAGCACAGAGCCCGATGCGGGGCTCAAACCCACAAACCTGTGAGATCATGACCTGAGCCAAAGTCGGACACATAACTGACTAAGCCACCCAGGCACCCCAAGAGTAGATTATGTCTTAAAATGAGCATGCAACAATGAGTCCAAGGAATAATGAGTATTTGTGCCCCTTAATATTGCTATCTAGAAGACTACAATGCATTTAGCCTTGCTCAGCACTGGTCTTCACAGTGTTTTTGTACTTGAACAAGGCTCAATACTAACAACTACTCTATGCTCTAAGTCTCATCTGATGACTTGGTGCATGTTGAACCGAGAAATTAAATCTCCGTCACTCAGAGACATGCAGGAGACCACTCACAACTCATAGCAGAATGGTACAACTCCAGGTGGAATGATACTTAAATTTTCATGGAACCTTTTATGTTCGCAAGGCTTTAACATCTAGCTAGAAGGCAAAAAGACTCAGGAGACAGTTTCTCTGATTATAACAAGGAGAATGAGCCAGAAAAGCTGCAATATCACAACTAATCATGTTGGAGTAACCAGTATCAGATTTTGCCTCCTGGCATAAACAACTAGAAAAACAAGTGGACAGAATCTATATGAAACAGGTGATATACACATTGAACAACAGCTACTGCAGGATTGTGATCCCTGAGAAAATTAAAATAAACCAAGAAGCGTATAAGTCATCCTGATATTTTTTAGGGAGGCACCTTCAGAATCAGAGTATAGGCGCAGATCATGTAGATTTTGCTGAATTGAAGAGATAGAAGTTGCATTTTGATGAGGCCTTAGTAGCTGAAATTTTAAAGACATAGTGTTGAAGAGAAGAGAGGCATGCAGAGAAAGAGCAGCAGAAATCCACAGAGAGTGCCACTTGAGTTTGTTGCTGAACATTCATTTGCTCATGTATAGGATAAATCCCTCGAAGCCAGGCAAAGATACATTCTGAGCTATAAAATAAGCCATTCCCAGATATCACCCCGCATGTAAAATGTTCGAGGCACAGCCTGCCAGCGTGGGGGTGACTCACTGAACAGTCAGGCTATTCAGTAGAGAAATCTGGAGAATCAGGTCTCAGCAATAAGGCTGATTTGCACCTATGGTAAACCTATTGTGGACTCACCTTAAACAGCTTTAAAAATAAGCCTCAAAACGATCAAGCTGTGCCACAAATAATTTACCTATAAAGACAATTTTTTAAAGGAAGACAAAACACTCCAGACAAAAATGCAACAAACAAAATGACCAACACCCAATTAAAATTTACTAGAATATGAAAAACAAGAAAAAATCTTAGCCACAGCCAAAAGAAAATTTAGACTATATAAAGAACCAAATATGAAAGATGTGATGGAATCAGTAGAGAAGGAGTCTAAAGCAGCAATTACAAGCATAATTAATAGTTTAAAGAAAATGTAAACCTAAAGACAAAAGAGAGAATTCATAAAAATGAACCAAAGATTATATCTAGACCAGAAAAATACAGTATGGGTGTTGTGAAGTCCCTTGTAAGTGTAACATGTAATAAGTTACTTAACATTCCGTAAACTTGAAGACGTAAGGAAAATTAGATGACAGGTTAGCATAAAGAGAAAAAAATTAAAACTTTAAAAATTAAATAATGCCTCAGCAACTTGTAGGAAAATATAAATCAGTTTAGCATATGGGGTTTCTAAAATAACTTTATTTATTTATTTTGAGAGAGAGAGGGGGGAGAAAGGGCAGAGAAAAAGGGAGAGAGAACCCCAAGCAGGCCAACATGGGGCTCAATCTCATGACCATGAGATCACGACCTGCGCTGACATCAAGCGTTGGTCCCTTAACTGACTGAACCACCCAGGTGTCCCTAACAGATGTTGAATTTTAGTTCCCAAAATGGAGAAAAGCTACAAAACATTCAAAGGAATAATATTGCCATTCCTGCTGTTAGGGCTGGGAATTTTATTTTGTTGATTCTTTGGGGTTTTATACATAAAGAATCATGTCATCAGTGGGCAAAGATAGTTTTATTCGTTCTTTCCCTTTCTGAATACTTTTCTGTTCCTGTCTTGTCTTACTACAGTTATTTGGAATTCCAGTAAAATGTTGAATAGAAGTGGTGAAAGAGAACATCCTTATCTTGCCTCTGAGTACAGAGGGGAGATGTTCAATTCTTCATCATTAAATGTGATGTGAGCTAAAGCCTTTTGAGATACTGTTTATCAAATTGAGGAAGTTCCCCTGAAATGCTAGGTTTCTGAGACCTTTTATTTTGAAAGGGTGTTCAACTTCATCATATCTTTTTTTCTTTACCAAATGATACAGTCATGATTGTTTGTCTTCAGCCTGTTGATAAGGAGATTCCATTTATGGATTTTCAAATGTTGAATCAATCTCATAACTGAAAAAAATCCCAATTGGCTGTAATATGCAGTTCTTTTCATACATTGGTGGATATAATTTGCTAATGTTTTGTTGAAACTTTTTGCATCTATATTCAGGACAGATATTGGTTTGCAGTTTTTTTTTTCTTATAATGTCTTTATTAGCATTAGAATAATGCTGGATAGAATGAATTAGGATGTGTTCACTTTGCTTCTAGTTTCGGGTTGAGATTTTGGAGAATCGGTTTCAATTACTCCTTAAATATTTGGTAGAATGCATTACTAAAACCATCTGGGTTTAGTGCTTTCTGTTTTTTAAGATTTTAAGTCAATGTTTTGATTTCGTTAACAGATACAAATCTATTCAGTTGATCCATTTCTCCTTGTGTAAGCTTTGCGGGTTTGTGTTTTCCAAGCAGCTGGCCCATTTCATCTGAGTTCCCAAATTTGTGGACATAGAGTTCTTTACAGTATATCTTTATTTTTCTTCTAATGTCCATGGGATTCATAGTGAGAAGCCCTTTCATATTTTTGGTATTCATTACTTGTATGTTCTTTTTTTTTTTTCTTGACAATCTAGATAGAGACTTAATAATTTCGTGTGTGTGTTTTCAAAGAGCCAGCTTTGAGGCTCACTGATACATCTCTGTTGTTCTCGTATTTTCATTTTCCTTGGTTTCTGCTCTAATTTTTAACATGTCTTTTCTTCTGCTTGCCTTAGGCAAATTATTATTCTTCCTCCAGTTTCCTAAGGCACAAATATAAATTCTTGATTTTAGTACCTTCTTCTTTTCCAATAAATTCATTCAATGCTATACATTTCCCTCAAAGCACTGCTTTCAGTGAGTCACACAAACTTTGATAAGTTGTATTCTCATTAAATTCAAAATATTTTTAAATTTCTTCTGAGAATTCTTTGACCCCTGTGTCTTAGGTATGTTGCTTAACTGGTAAATATTGGGGCTATTCTAACTATCTTTCTCTTATTGATTTCTGGTTTAATTTTATGGTGATCTAAAACACAGTTTTTATTACTTCTGTTTTTTTAATATATGTAAAGTATTTTTTATAGTCTAGAATGAGATCTGTCTTGATAAATGTTTAGTGCAAGCTTGAGAAAAATGTTTATTCTACTGTTGTTTGAGGTAGTGGTGTATAAATGTCAGGTAGATATAGTTGATCGATAGTGTTGTTCAAGTCAATTATAGCCTTGAGTATTTTCTGTCTGTCTTATCTATCAGTACTGAAAATGAGGCACTGAAATCTGCAACTGGAATGGTGGAATTGTCTATCCATCTGCAGTGCTATCAATTTTTTACTCAAGTATGTTGATAATTCGATGTTGGGTACATATACATTTAAGATTATTATGCCTTCCTGGAGAATTGATATCTTAACATTATGTAAAAACACTTTATCTCTAAAAGTCAGTTTATTTTTGAAGTCTTCTTTGTCTGAAATTAATATAACTACTCAGTCTTTCTTTATATTCATGTTATTCCAGTATATCTTTTTCCATCCTTTTGCTTTGAAACTAATTGATTATTTATAAAGTAAGGTCCTTATAGTCAACATATAGTTAGGTCTTATTTTTTATTACCCACCTTGACAATCTATCTTTTAATTGGTGTAGTGGAGTATTCACATTTAAAGGATTTCTTAAGGGGCGTCTAGGTGGCTCAGTCGGTTGAGTGGTTGGTTGAGCGTCTGACTTTGGCTCAGGTCATGATCTCATGGTTTGTGGGTTCAAACCCCACATTGGGCTCTGTGCTGCCAGCTCGCTCATAGCCTGGAGCCTGCCTCAGATTCTTTGTCTCCCTCTCTCTCTGCCCCTCCCTCACTCATGCTCTGTCTCTCTCTCTCAAAGATAAATAATGAACATTAAAAAATAAATCAACTAATTTAATTAAACAAAGGTTTTATTAAAGTAGTTTATTAAATACTTATCATGTTTATAACTTTCTGTTTAGTGTGTATGTCCTTTGCTTCCCCTTTGTTCTCTTTTACCTTCTCTGATTTTAACTGAGCATTTTACATGATTGATTTTATCTCCTCTCTTAGCACCTCAGTTATATTTCTGTTAAAATGTTTAATGGTTTCTCTAGAATTTGCATTCTATATTTACACTAATCTTAATGCATCACAAACAATACGAGGCCACTTTACATATAGTTCAGGTAATTTACGAGAGAGTGTTCCCTATTCCTTTGTCCTGTCCTTTATTACAGAGCTGTCTTTTGTGTCATTTAGTTACTTGCGATAATCAGCCAATACTCTGTTGTTGGTATCACTGTAAACAAACATCCTTTAGATGAACTGAAGATTAGAAAAGTAAAAGATTTTATTTTAACTCATATATTCCTTCTCTGATAATCTTCTTTGGTTAAAATTGAATTTCTAACCTATATCATTTTTCTTCTTCTTGGATATCTTTTATTTATTTATTTATTTATTCATTTATTTAACTTATTATAAAACAGGTCTATTGGTAATAAATATACTCAGTTTTTGTCTGAGAAAGTCTTTCTTTCTCCTTCAGTGTTAAAGGAGAGTTTTATTGAATGCAGAATTCTAGATGGTAGGTTGTTTCTCTTTTTACCCTTTAAATATTTCTGAAGTGTTCATTACTTGTATTATTACTTGCGTGGATTCTGATGAGAAACCTGTATTTCTTATTTATTTGCT
Organism: Suricata suricatta; assembly: GCF_006229205.1. NCBI lineage: Eukaryota > Metazoa > Chordata > Mammalia > Carnivora > Herpestidae > Suricata > Suricata suricatta. The sequence goes on along the minus strand of NC_043714.1, from coordinate 12,241,115 downwards.
GAGATAAATAGGCCTTCAGCACGATGTGTTACGTTAATCTGGTGAGGAGCCAGGCTTTGTTGAATGTATACCTTACTCTGTGGCGCTGGAGGCTTCATTTCCACTGGCTTTTGTCTTTCTTGTTGACTTCGGGCCTTGCTATGAGTAGCTTTTAGGTAGAATTTGCATTTTGCAGCTCTTTCTGGTGTAATCTCCAGTTAATGTACTGAAGCCCTGTTGGTGTAGTGGAAAAGCATTCTATAATCTTAAGATTGAATGTCAGCCTTTGGAGTAGGTGTTTCTGGGCTGTGACCTTCACAAATATTTCTTAGCTTTTTCTCCCCTTTTAGGTGATCCTGGAAAGCTAGAGGGAACTGGAGTCAGAGAAATGCCTTTCTCTCAGGGAAGGTAACGATCTGGTAAGGGCTTCCCCCTGGACAGTTGGTCTCAGTTTTTGAGAATGCACTGGGCATGTTTTATAATGGTTACCTGTCTCTTGCCCCTGCCAATGCCAAGAGGAAATCTGCCTCAGCACTGCACCAGGAGAACATGGGTTTCCTGGAACTAAAATCCACAGAAATATGGGGATGCCCCTCAGAATAGGGGTACCAGAACCTTCTCACTTAAGCTTGTTCTTATCCAGTTTCCGTCAGTTTACCAAAGTTGCCATTTAAATGCACCTGCCAGTCTCTGGCTCCAGCAGTGTCTGCTCCGTGTCGGCATATGTGGGTTGTGACTGGATTCGGGGACGGTGAATTGTGGAGCAACCTGAGCCTTTCAGTGGCTCCCACAAGAGTCATTGACTTTCAGTTCTGCTTTTTCTTGTAAAGACAGGAGTGATGACATCCAAGATCTTGACATGGAAGAGCAGAAACCAATGGTCTATTCTACCTTAACTTTTAACAGTCCTTTCCTACTTGGATCCTAAGTGTCCATTAACTTTTTCTGTGATCTCAAACAAGGTAACAGTAATATTTATTTCAAATGACAGTTCTGGAACATACTTCTCCATCCCTTCCATGTACATAAGCACAGAAGCTATTTGAAATTCTCGGAGCTCTCAGATTGCTGTGTCAGAATCACCCGGGGACATCAGCTGTAGTCTCCCTCTCCTCCCTGCCTCACACTAATTAAGTTTTCTACAAAGCCAGTGTCGGGAATCTCTCTTCTGCCAAGGGTGACTGTACCCACCGACGGCCAGTGACTGTGTAACAACCAGTGTTTGTTCTCCACGTGTTGCTGCCTGACATTTCCTGAGTTTCCTGTCCTCAGGAATGTTAGGGGAGTGCTGACGTTTGGGGAACTGAAAGAAGGCAGGTATGGCTTGCTATAAAAAATAAACTATTGTGTAGTTCAAGTTAGGCTAGAGAAGTTGGTACCAGCTTGTAGAACATGTTACCTCCTTATGAAGCTCCAGAAAGATTTTAAGTTTAAAAAGGGTGCTATCTTTTTTTTT